>NC_058081.1:512476433-512627425 GCF_014858855.1 Bufo gargarizans | reverse complement strand
CCCTTAATAAAGCATTGCGGCCATTTTTATTCCAACACAAGGTGTCATGTCATTATTTTATTAATTAATATGGTTTAGTTATTAACCCCTTAGTGACCACCCATACGTCTTTTTACTGACGTAAACAAAGGGGGTTTTAGCTAAACGGCTGGCTTTAATCAATCATTACATGTACTTAAAATGGTGCATTAAAAATTATAATTTGTCCTGCAAAAAATAAGACCTCATACAAGTACATTTTTGAAAAAACAAAAAAGTTCTAGCTCTTGGAATGCAATTTTTCTTTTAAATGTGCTTGGTCACTAAGGGGTTAAGTCAGAAAGGGGTCATTTGCCTCCATGCTACATGACTGTATTTTTTAGTCCGTGTCCTATCTGCGTTTTTTTTTCCGAATCACATTCTTTTTTACGGGGCTGCAAAAAATACGGACAGCACACGGATGTCATCCGTGTAGCCATTTTGCAAATTGTAGAACATGTCTTATTCTTGTCCATTTTGGGGACAAGAATAGGCATGTCTTTAATAGGGCCTGTGGAAAGCGCAGGATGCAAAACAGACTGCGAACCGTAAGACAGATATATCCGTTTTAAAGTAGACGAATTCTGTGAAGAGTTTTCTCTTTTGCTTATTGCTGTCCCCTGCTGAATGATGCAATTTGTATGTGTTGCCAATGAGTAGGGAGAAGTAGCAAACCTCTAGGCACATTTCTGGCTCAGAAATTGTCATGTTTTAAACAATCCAAGTGGAAATGATATGTGGGGGCAGACTTACTAATTCTATAGACTGCATGGACATACAGGCTGTCTCAAATGTGCTAGATTTATCATAGTGGCTCAGGCTGGATGATAAATTACGTGGCTAGATACTTTTGTCTAACTTTATACCAACTATTGGCTTTTTCCTTTGCAACAGAATTGTCTACCAAAATTTGGGTGACATTTTTACATAAAATGTTAGCTGCGGTGGATTTTTCTAAAAGTAGATGTGCCAAATTGTGCATATGCGAGAGGCCCATGGTTTTCTTTGTATCCCTGTGTCCTTTACTATACTTATAATGTATAATCTGGAAAATTATCCATAATCAAATATGGATGACAGAGATTGCATGACATCAGAGAATAAAATAGTCTGCAGACACAGTGCCGCTCTTGTTCACAGGCTGAATCTGGTATTGCAGGTCAGCCCTATTCACTTGTCTGGTTTCTAAGCACTCTGCAGAGTTGTCGTCCACCAGGTCTAAGCAGAGTTTTGGAAGTTAACTTTACCAGTAGGTGGGCTCCTTTAGTTATACAGATGTTTGTCCTATATCTTACCCTTCTTTTCATACAGTAGACAGCTCTTTATTTGTAAAAAGAGGAGGAGAAGCGAGCTATTTCCTTCCTCACTCTTGTCACCGACGACTTACTTTTCTCAGTATTCTTGTTTTTCAGCATTAAAGCCCAAATATTAAACCATTCATGAACTGACACTTGGTACCTCAGGCATAATTTAAGTTTTTGGTCACTGATACCAGATCATATTTGGCATTATAAATGCATAAATCCTATCAATAATGTCTCAATACTGTAAGAGATGGAAGCGTTCTGTTACTACAGCAACCAGAGAAAGGGCCAGGTTAAGATTGGTTGGGGTCCCTAGGGAATATATTTGGAAGATGGCCCAATCCCATCTCTGGGATCCAGACTCCACCTGACTCCCTATTGCAGTTATGTGTAGAAATGGTGGCTGCATGTGTACATGATCCCTTCCATTGAGGTCTAAGGCTGGGTTCACACCTGAGCGTTCGCGATGGAGCGCTCTGTATGCGCGATTCTCCGGGCATTTGCAATCGCGCATACAGAGACAAGCGAACGCCCATTGTCGCGCGTTCCCGCTGAAGTCTATGTACGGGAACGCGTGATAAGACGCCCCAAAGAAGCTCATGTACTTCTTGGGGCGTCGGGCGTTTTACAGCGCGATCGAACGCACTGTAAAACGCTCAGGTGTGAACCATTCCCATAGGGAATCATTGGTTCTTGCCTGTTGAGCGTTTTACAGCGCGTAGGAACGCGCTGTAAAACGCTCAGGTGTGAACCCAGTCTAAGTTACAAAAACAGCTGAAACATTGGCTGTCTTAGACTTCAATGGACAGAGTCACATGTATGCCTGGCCTTGTCTTCTTGGCTGTAAGAACCAGCTGAGCTTAAAAGGGTGTTTAACATGGATCCTCAGGATAGGTCATCAGTATCTGAATCGTAGGGGTCTGACTCCCGCCACCCCCCGCGGATCAGCTGTTTTAAAAGATCACTTCCTAGGCCAGTGACATCACGTTCATCCGTACCATCCGCTGATCGTTGGGGTGCTGGGAGTTGGACAACCACCGATCAATCCCCCTGAAAACGCCTTTAACAGAGAAAGGCTACACTCAGTCACTGCATATAAAGATTCAGTAGATGGTTTTAAACTGCATGCATGTTACCTTGCTCCTAGGATCCTACTGTGTCTTCATCCTTGTTCTTTTGCCTCCCCACACATGTATATTGGCCGCCCTGCTGTTTGTATGCACATGGGCTCTCATCATCACTATTGAAAGGCAAATGCGGAGTGCCAACAGAAAAACATTGGTGACGCCATAAAACATATCTTAGACTCTTCTAAATGTTCTTCACTGCCAGAGCAAGACTCGTTTAAACTGTTCCACCATCATACTCTGTATTTGACAGCTTATTGACCCTATGAAAACTAGTATGGCTAACAGAAAGCATTAAAGAGGTATTCTCATCTGGACATTTGTGGCATATTCACAGGATATAGCATCAATCGGCGATAGCTGCAGGTCCCATCTCTGGGGGCTCTTCCTATCCCGAGAAGAGGACGCCATCTCAAATCTTCTAAATGGAGAGGTGGTCATCATGTATCTGTATAGACTTCCGGCAGTCCGGTTTCATGTGCTTCATCCATAGCTTAGGGTGTCCTCCTGTTCTGTGGCTCCACACTCAGACAGCAGCATTGCGCTACAGCTACAGACTGACTGACTGAGGCTTTCTCTCACCCCCAGTCACTAAAGCCAGCCGATATGTCACTCTGTGACTGGAGGTGAGAGAAGCACCCTAGGCCCGTGCACAGCTCACCGTGAGGTCTCACCCTCCTTTTTTTTTCTCTTGCCAGGCACCATTACTGGGAGAGAGGGTGTGGCTTAGTAGAATTAGGGGCGATGTTCTTTGCGGTTAAGCAAGTGGCCACCCTACTCTCTCCACTAACTTCTATGGGACTTCACAAAATAGACTAACGTAATTACTCAACTATTTTTGGAACTCCCACCGAAGTGAATGGTGTGAGCATGCATGTGTGGGCAGCTCTCCATTCACAATTGATATGAGACAAGACCCCGCACTAAAGATAGGAGCAGGTCCCAGATTTGCGATCCACACCTATTGGCCATTCATGGCATTTCCATTGGATATGCCATAAATGTCTAGCTGGGAATACCCCTTTAAAGCTACAACTCCCCTCTCCCCAAAACACACACACTCAAATACAGTAGACTCCTTTGAAGGCATTTTAAGGGCTTTGCAATGGTATAAAAAAAAATAAAAAATCATTAACACTTTACCGATCCCCCACCTATCCTATTCTGGCACTTCCTGGTCTCAGCCGATTTCTACTTCCTGGTCCTCCTTTTGGCGTGCAGGAAATGACTGCTCAGCCAATTACTGGCTCAGACTGGTAGTAACTTCTTCAGGAAAGGACTGGGAATCTGGACAGTTGAGAATATACAATTGTCCTTTTACACTTTTATGAAAATTAGCAAAACATAGGTGTTCACACCGTTTCGGCACACATCTCTGTACTGCTGTTTATTTGATATTATGTCCATGAAATGTATTTTCAAGCATATGGTATCAAACTTTGGAACTGTACAAGACCTGCTTTGTTTCATTTCTCCCATCATAGCCATGGACCACAAGCTACGGTATTTATTAATGTGGACACAGACTAAGAAAAAAATAATTATGTGTAAAGTTACGGAAACTTCCAAATGTTTTCTTTCATGTCTGGCTGCCTCCTGGTCTTATAAATGGGCTACATTATGTCTGAAGAAGAAAGTCTCATGAGGTGTACTTTTCTACTCTGGGAAACTAAAGGTCATTTATGAAAATGCTAAATGTGTGACTTCACTGGTACTTATGCCAGGATCAGGTTTGAAAGGACCCTTTTTTCAAAGATTAGCATTACTACTTCCTGGAAATTTTACATGTATTATACAGAATTAACCTTATAGAGACAGTCGTTAAAAGGACTGCTACTCACTTTTTCATCACCAGAAACACCATTAGCCCTCATCAGATAACCCTGGCTCCTCAGCTGTCTAAAATCTTTCCTTTGTTATTGCTGTGTGACAGCTGTTTATCTTGGCTCAGGCAGTATGATAGAGCTGGCTATTTGTTAAGCTCGCCATACACTTTCAATAGCTGTCAGCTTAAAAATTGTTGAGCTGACAGCCACCTCTTCTGACTCTCTCCAGACTCCCCCATACACATACAGGTTCGATTTGATTGAATGTTTATGTGTATTTAATGGAGAGAGAGAGAGGAAAAAGCTGCTGCCAGACACTTCTTATCTCCTGGGTGAACAAAAGGATGGGGCGAAAAAAAATTCAGTCTGTCCGATCCTTTTATCCCTTGACAACTGACATGAAACATTGCGTAGGGTGGGAGGGTGTGCAGGGGCTGCAAGGGTGCACCTGGCCATCTGGGAAGAGACAATGCCATTCAATATGTCCAGGCTCGGTGGGTTATTCTGTCAAGGGGCCACCTGACAAGATTATACATTAACCACACCGATGATTCAAACCCTGCATCATCAGTGAAGTTTGGATGCTTAAAAAGCTAAAGGACATGTGATGACATCATCACAGGTCCTGAACTGTCTAAGAGCAAAGGAACTGCATTGACAATGGTGTAGTTCCAAGGTTAGGACAGTGCAGGACCTGTGATGACATCATCAAAGGTCCTTCACCATCTGATGTATATAAAAGAACTGCAGAGAAGCACTCTCCTCCAACCCCAGCCTCCCTGCTCCTGTACTGTAAGCCCCTCAAGAGAGGTGAGATATTTAAATGGGGTCAATACTGCTGCCAATGATGGAGGGGGCTGTTGTGTAATCCCAGTCCATTCCTGACTGTGTTGCAGACAATGTACTGTGTGCATTCTGATATTGCCATTAAGTGATTAAGTCACTGAATGGCAATTGCAGGATGAGCGTAGTGCACTGCTTGTGAAAGAGTGCACTTTATTCACCTAGTCGCATGCCACACACTTCATGCAGCCTGTGGCATACAAGAGGATCATGTGTGCCTGGCTCTCTCTTAGGCTGCGTGTGCTCCAGTCCACAATGTCTAGCAGGAGCAAGTCAATGACTGCTGAGGACCTAGAGGAGAAAGCAGAAGTAGTTTATTACCACTTCTGCCTTCTCCTTTGTTCTTCTTGTGGACCCAGCGATTGCTGTGTGTATTGGGGGCAGAGCAGAGCTTTTCACAATGAGTGGGTCAAAATTTTTGTGGACAGGTACATTTAGAGTTGCAGTGATTGCCTCAAAAGGTTGTGCAGCAAAATATTAAGTTAAGGGTACCAACATTTTTGTCCAGGCCTGTTTCATTAACTTGTTTTATAAATTATTCTGTTAATTCACAATTCAAAAGCAAGTCATTAGTTGATTTTCAGTACATTTTTATTTAGTATTTTATCAGTTTTAGGTCATTTCAGTGACCATTGTGGGTTTGTCTTTCTTTAACAGAATGGTAGCAACAATTTTGTCCACATGTGTGTATCTATATATCCAGAAAACCATTCAGCCATTTTTTATTTTTTTTATAAGCAAGCAAACTATATACTGTAGAGTGTTCTCATGTGATAAGAAAATGATGGGAGTGACCCTTTAAGTATGCCTTTAAAGGGAACCTGTCCCCGGGATTTTGTGTATAGAGCTGAGGACATGGGTTGCTAGATGGCCGCTAGCACATCCGCAATACCCAGTCCCCATAGCTCTGTGTGCTTTTATTGTTTAAAAAAAAAATGATTTGATACATATGCAAATTAACCTGAGATGTGTCCTGTACTAGAGATGAGTCAGGGACAGGACTCATCTCAGGTTAATTTGCATATGTATCAAATGTTATTTATTTTTTTGCACAATAAAAGCACACAGAGCTATGGGGACTAGGTATTGCAGATCTGTTAGCGGCCATCTAGCAACCCATGTCCTCAGCTCTATACACACAATCCCGGTGACAGGTTCCCTTTAAATATAGCCACGATTTTATAGGTTCTTACAACAGAACAGCTCTGCCAAGTTAAGGAATATGGTTGTATGATCCATTTCATGGTCTTGGCTTTCTGGGCGAGCATTTACAGGCTCTTCTTTGGTTTTGGACATTGTCCAGTCTCATATAAATTAATGTTGACTATTGTTTAATTAAAAATGGTAAAAATCCTTCCAGACATAGTTTTCCAGAAGGTTTCCTTCTAATGTATCGGTGTAATTAAAAGCTATTAATCTGAAGTCTAGGATGTTTCTAAACAGTAGCTATTGCATAGGACTAGCTCAGGATGGATTTTTAGCTTCTAGATATAAACAAGACCATTGCTGGTCACTGAAATCAAGCAGAGATTTTGACATGGTGACATATTTAAACAAACAGTATATTAAAAAGTTGCAGAACTTTACAGTATACAGTAATTCATCTTTTATTTTTATAAGACTTGAAATCCCCCGGTGTGGTCTTCACTAGTGTCCACTAGGCGGCGGTGATGCTCCACTACTGTAATATTCAGTGAATACTGCTTTTTCTTGAATCTTGCTTCCAGTCTGATGTGGTCACTTCTTCATAGCCATTTTCCTGAATTTTCTTGGTCATACCATGTGAGTTGTACACATGACACATAAGCATAGAATAACAGCCCTGTGGTCTCACCATAGAAGGAAGGACACTGAACTGTTCTTATATTTCCCATAGGTGGATAGTAAAGATTTCAGAATCATCGCTGCTGCACTCTCTTTTTACAAGTCTCATTTTTTTTATTTGGTAATTATTGGATAAGTATGATGGATGTGTATGGCAAAACCAAAGTCCCAGCCTGTCCAGGCAGATTTTAACCAATCAGAGCTTCCTATAAAACATACAGAATTAGTAGTCATACATATACATAGAACTTCCATGTGGCGTTAAACTGATTACTGCTCCTATCTGTTACATATCACAGGAGCATGTGTATAAGGTCTCATGCACACAAACATATTTTCTTTCCGTGTCCTTTCAGTTTTTTTTGCGGACTGTATGTTGAACCATTAATTTCAAAAACAGAAATTACTCTGCGTGCATTGCGTCTGTGTGTCCGTATTTCCATTCCACAAAAAAATAGAACATGTCCTGTTATTGTCTGCATTACGGACAAGGATAGGACTGTTCTATTAGGGGCCAGCTGTTCCGTTCCGCAAAATACGGAGTGCACACATACGTCATCCGCAAAATACACACGGTCGTATGCATGAGCCCTTATATTGGAGAATCGGTTATTGAGATTCTATGGCTAACCTTCGGCACTCCAGCTGTGGTAAAACTACAACTCTCAAGATGCACACTTGCTTGGCTGTTCTCAGAACTCCATAGAAATCAATGGAGCATGCTGGCAGTCATTATTTCACCACAGCTGGAGTGCCGGAGGTTAGCCATCACTGCTCTAGGGCCTTGATTCATATAGAATATACAAATCTGACATTATGTTTGCTTTGGTTTGGCTTGATTGTTTTTGCAAGTCCAAAACACTTTAATGGCGTCAGCGGTCTCCTCTCGGTTACGGCCGCCATGGGTAGTTTTCTGCAGCACAAAAGGAATCACAGGAACCCAGGACAAGTCACCAAATGGAATTTGAAAAAAAAAAAAAAAAAATTATGAAAATTGCAAAACTAATAAAAACAAAAAGGCATTTTGTAGTGCAAAAAAAAGTTTAAAAAAAATAATAAATACGAAGAAGTCATTTTTTGTTGAATCTGGTTCCATAAAAACGGATTAAAATGGTATCAGTGTGAACTACAACTTCTTTTATTCTGTAGCTCCCACAGTGGTAGGATAGGGCTCTGGCTGCTGGAACCCCAGATGATCATCCTATTTCTCATGTAGTTTGCCAGTGTTTGCTCATTTTGGAGGGGATTTGTAATATTATGTAGTCCCATTGAAGTCAGGGGAACATCATGAAATACAGAGCAAAGGCTTTAGGGAAATATCTCCTTCTGATATCTACTGTATATGCCCTAATAAAGGATATGGGCAGAGGCCGTTTTACAACTCTTTGTGCCCTGTTAAATGGCATCTGTCAGCAGATTTGTACCTATAAGACTGGCTAATCTGTTATATGTGCACTTGGCAGCTGAAGGCATCTGTGTTGGTCATATGTGCCTGCATTGCTGAGAAAAATGATGTAACGATGTGGGCATTGCCATTACTCCTAGAGGCACTGCTCTCTCTGCAACTGCTGCCATCTTAACTTTGATTGACATGGTCAGGCAGTATTAGGGTACAGTCATACGACCGTATTTATGGGTCCGCATCCAGTCCGCAATTTTGCAGAACGGATGCGGATCCATTCATTTCAATGGGCAAAAAAGATAGAGAAAGTCCTATTCTTGTTCACAATTGCAGACAATCCGTGTTTTGCAGATCTGTGATTTGCGGTCTTCAAAACACATACGGTCGTGTGAATGTAGCCTAAACGTAATCAATCTTATCCCTGACTTCTCCTAAAGTCAACCAAATTGGAGAGGACACGGCAGTTGCAGAGAACTCCGAGGAGTAACAGCACAGATCATTTTCATATATTAAAACAATATTTTTCTCAGCAATGCAGGCACATATGAACATGGGACCAACACAGATGTCTTCAGCTGCCAGGAGCACATGCAACAGGTCAGCCAGTGTCATAGGTACAAATCTGCGGACAGATGTCCTTTAAGATCTCTTTTTGTAAACTATTTGAAGCTTCACCCCCTGTCAATTAAACAAACTTGACTAAATCTCAGTTATATCCACATAAGCATATAAGAAAATGATTATCCACAACTGGATGTAATCTACTTGCAGACTGGTACTTGTGATCATGCTGGCACTTCCTGCAGGTAAAGGCAGAGAGAGCAGCTTAAAGGGTTTCTGTCATCAGAAATTCTGTTATGTAGCTGACTGACATTAGTGATGTGCTAATGTCAGCACTACATAGCAGTGTGATTTATAATTGTGTCCCTGCCGCCGTTCTCCAAAAAAATACACTTTTAAAATCCTCTAGGTGCTATGAGGGCATTGATTCCTTCCTTCGGCGCAGTGAGGAAGCTGGCACCAGGAGCGCATCCTTCACTCACTGCGCCTGTGTCAAATACAAAACGGGACGGTGCAGGCGTGGGATTTCTTCGCCGATCAGAAGTCGGACGTCACTCAAGAGGACCTGGGCGTGCTAAATGTTTTGTAGACCGAGCCTCTAGGTGCTGAATCAACGCCCTCATAGCACCTAGAGGCTCATTAGCATATTTCTTACGTGTATTTTTTAGGAGAACAGGGGCAGGGACATAATTATAAATCACACTGTTATGTACTGCTGACATTGGCACATCGCTAATGTCAGTCAGCTACATAACGTTCTTTCTGATAACAGAAACCCTTTAATTTCCATTCAGGTCACATACTTGTTCAAGTGCCTATTCCATGTGTAGTGTACAGGAGCGAGATGCCCGTCACTACTGAAGGGTCACTTGGGTATTGTCGTTCCCCCTGTATTTAAGGGGAAGTTGGTATAGAATATCTATAATGTCATGCTATGTATTTCCTGTTACTGTGAAACGTGCATTGCAGGCCGGCTAGGGTGTAGTTCCAGCTCTGAGTCACTAGAGGGAGCTAGAGAACCCTAGGTTATATAAGGCCCAGTCAGGAAGTAATAGCAGGGAGACAGAGGAGACAGACTGTGGGAAGCAGAGGTCAGAAATGATCCTGTGTCTGAGAGAAAGCAAGGCTATGGGCCTGTGAGAGCATAGCAGGCCTGAAGCCTGCCGGCTAGGAGAGGGTAGTAAAGGCCCTGTAACCGGGTTCCGGATCCAAGGAAAAGGTTCCCCTCCTGAGTCACCATCCGTTCAGCTGAAGCAGCATAAGTGAGCCACAAGCCAAGACACAGATTACCACAGAGGCCGATCAGATAAAGCGAGAGGTACTCAAGATAACAGAGGAGGTACTAGATAAGGACAGCTTCAAGGGTACGCCAGATAAAGGGCATTAGACCTTGGAGAAATTCACATATAGCGGGACCAGACAGGAATAGTGTGCAAGCCGCCTGTACTGCATCTCCTGTAATTAACACTCTGTATAATTCATCGCTAAGACCGGCCTTTCTGTACTGTCAAGAACCATCTGTATTCTGCTGAAACCAACCGTCTTTTATGGAACTGTGCACTACCATTGTCCGTGTATTATCCTGACTGATATTCAGTAAAAGTTCCAGTTTTTGTTGGCTATCCTGTGCTTGCTTCATTTGTCCACCATACTTTACACGGCGTGTCACCGTTTAATTGACACTGGCGTCACGAACTCTTTAACTACCTGCCTGTTCCAGTGTTTGCCCCATTTGAAGACGACAGTGGATCCCAGGTTAGTGGTCAATCTGCACTACAAAGCCCAGCCTACACTACTGACCCCCTGGGACACTGCATCGCTCTTTTTGGCGTCACGAACAGGATACGCATACTTCTGAAGTGCAGAGAAGTGTGAACTGTGTGCTTTAATCATTCCACTACCGTTTTACAAAGACTGTAACCTTTATTCCTAACTTGTGGATTACAATTACGCCTGGGAGGAATCAGAGACGCTGTACTGTGTTGCGCTACCCCCAGAGAAAGAAATCGTATTTGTGGACTGTGTTTTGCTGGATTTCTCATTATCCTGCTTGCTGGCAGTGAATTGCGGCTTCCCGACAGTTAAAATGGCCGCCGGCGCCATGAGGCTTTTTACTGCGCCATCAGGATGTGCAGTGGCGCGAATATTTGGCGCCGAAACCTTCCAAGAAGAAGGAGGGGATGACTGCCCTGGAGCGCCGCCCACCTGGAGGAGTGGCGAGGCGGCTGAGTACTTTGAAGAATTACGCCTGGAAGGCGGGACTCCGATGGAAATAGACTGGCCCAGTGCGTGGGAGGAGGCAGAAGCGATGCAGCAATCAGAAAGAGAGGAAATGGCGTGCGCTGCTGAGAGTGATGATGAGACCACGTGCGCGTGGGGCGACACTCCACCGGACTTTCCGGAGCTGGGCCCGTGGGATCCTTTAGGCTGGACGGTCAATTCCGGAGCCCAGGCCATGGATCTGAGTATTATCCGGCCCGAGTCCCCACCGATCCGCCGCCGGCATGCAGAGTGGCCGGCTATCATGGAAGAGCTGAAAGCCGCGGTAGCCGCAAAGAATACCAGCCGGAAGAAGCGCTTCGAGGAGATGGCCAAGTCGATCCAGGGAGACTCCTTCCCGGGTAAGCCCCAGCTTGAAAGGCGCCGAGGGATAGTGGTGTCCTTCGACAAGGACAAGGGCTATGGATTTATCCAGGAGCTGGGGACTGGCCGGGACTTTTATGTCAACCGGAGATCTGTGAAAAGGCATTATCTCCCAGAGCATCTCCACAGTCTCACCATGGGGGAAATCGTGGAGTACACTCCTGCTGAGAGTTTAAGAGGCCCCTACGCCACCGCGGTGACTCGCCCGAGGGCGCCGGCTGAAAATTGGGATCTTGAAAAAGCCAAGGCCGACCTGGGTGAGATAGCCAGCACAAGCGTGGACAAGGGCCGGTCCACCCATCTTCACAGTCAAGCCTACCTCAGCCCAGATGTCTTCTGGGAACCGATCGTGCTGCAGGGCCTTGAAGAGCGGTACCCCCCTCCGGCTGCAGTGAAACGAGCGGAAGAGCAGGAGAGGCAGGATAGTTACCGGAGAGCCGAGGAGAGAGCCGAGGCCCAGAGTCAAGCAGCAGCTGCCAGTGCTCCCCCAGCGTCCGGACCCCCTGAACTCCCGGTGGATCCGACTACTTGTTCCAAGGCCGAACTAGAGGCCCTGAAGAAAAAGGTGTATTGGGTGGCGGACCTCGGTATCGCAGGAGGCATACAGTGGTTCCCATTCCCGAGGACGGAGGCCGAGACGGAGGCCGTAAAGGACAAACCTCCTCCTCTGAAAATAATGAGAGGAGATGGATTTCAAATATGGCCGTCCTTGCCGGAGCAACTGTTGCAGGTGCCATATGTAGACTCATCGTCTGAGGAAGAGCACGATACCCGGCTGTGAGTACTTTTGCCCTCTTGTTCTTTCTCCTTAATGGCCGTTTGTCCCTCCAGTTTGGCAGAGCTGGTGTAGCTCGCTGCCAGTTACCCACGGCCGGTGGCATCCCAATTTTATAACGTGTCACTGTGTACCAAGGCTTCCAGCTGCCTCTGTTTTGTTTGGGACATCCGGTTTGCTGCTGAATTCCCGGTTGTGCCTTGAAGTTTTGCACAAATTTACCCCTTTTACCCCCATTTCAGGTTGAAAAGACATTTTTATGTCAGCAATATTTTAAAGGGTAAGCAGGACTTGCCAGGATAACATGGCCCTGGTATTGTCAGAGTCCTGTATTGTCATTTTATATATGTGCTGCTGACAGTATTTAATAACCGGTTTTTCTATTCAAGTATATGTGCCCAGAGATGGACTTCCTATGTGCAAGCCTCTGAGAGGTTAATTTATTATGGACTTATTTATTGTCATGGACTATCCTGGTTCTTTCAACATCCGCTGTGCCAGGTCAGCGCCCCCGTTCCACTCACTATCCTGTGAAGAAAGAGAACGACGCCCCTTGTCACCGCACTTCGCCATTTCCAATTGGGTCTGATTAGAGTGTAAATGACATATCTGTATGCATGCATGTGTCTTCCTCTATTGCAGGTCATGATTCCAGTTGGACGGGCCCTGATGGAGTACGAGGTCGTACTCAGCTTAAAGCAGCGGGGTATGTAGTGTACAGGAGCGAGATGCCCGTCACTACTGAAGGGTCACTTGGGTATTGTCGTTCCCCCTGTATTTAAGGGGAAGTTGGTATAGAATATCTATAATGTCATGCTATGTATTTCCTGTTACTGTGAAACGTGCATTGCAGGCCGGCTAGGGTGTAGTTCCAGCTCTGAGTCACTAGAGGGAGCTAGAGAACCCTAGGTTATATAAGGCCCAGTCAGGAAGTAATAGCAGGGAGACAGAGGAGACAGACTGTGGGAAGCAGAGGTCAGAAATGATCCTGTGTCTGAGAGAAAGCAAGGCTATGGGCCTGTGAGAGCATAGCAGGCCTGAAGCCTGCCGGCTAGGAGAGGGTAGTAAAGGCCCTGTAACCGGGTTCCGGATCCAAGGAAAAGGTTCCCCTCCTGAGTCACCATCCGTTCAGCTGAAGCAGCATAAGTGAGCCACAAGCCAAGACACAGATTACCACAGAGGCCGATCAGATAAAGCGAGAGGTACTCAAGATAACAGAGGAGGTACTAGATAAGGACAGCTTCAAGGGTACGCCAGATAAAGGGCATTAGACCTTGGAGAAATTCACATATAGCGGGACCAGACAGGAATAGTGTGCAAGCCGCCTGTACTGCATCTCCTGTAATTAACACTCTGTATAATTCATCGCTAAGACCGGCCTTTCTGTACTGTCAAGAACCATCTGTATTCTGCTGAAACCAACCGTCTTTTATGGAACTGTGCACTACCATTGTCCGTGTATTATCCTGACTGATATTCAGTAAAAGTTCCAGTTTTTGTTGGCTATCCTGTGCTTGCTTCATTTGTCCACCATACTTTACACGGCGTGTCACCGTTTAATTGACACTGGCGTCACGAACTCTTTAACTACCTGCCTGTTCCAGTGTTTGCCCCATTTGAAGACGACAGTGGATCCCAGGTTAGTGGTCAATCTGCACTACAAAGCCCAGCCTACACTACTGACCCCCTGGGACACTGCACATGGACCACACAATAAAAGGAAACACATAACTTCGAAGAGAGGACCTCAGTTGTTGTCGGCGTAAATAATCAGACACTAAAGTTCTGCCCCTCTGGAGGACCTGGTTATTTTAAGTCAGGGACATAGCTATAGGCTGGATCCACACGTGACGGATTAGGTGCGGATTTGCCATCGAGGATGTTTGTGCGGCAAATCTGCAGCATTGTCCCAGGTGCTGGGTAGGTGTGTTCACCACTGGCACCAAGAGCAAGTGGCAGTATTGGGGCAGGGCAGGTTGATCATTGGACCAGTGAACATTTGCACATAGGGTATATGGATCTATGTGAATTAGTTTGGGAGGAGGTGCACCAAATTAAAGATTTGATCCCTATTATCAATGCCTCTATGGCTGCTGTGCCCACACATGGTGTTCCTAAAGCTGCTTCTCCTGACCTTCTTAATGCTTCATTTAGCCAGAACTTCTGTATGGTTTCACATGACTCAGAACATAAACCACTCACCAGCAGCAGCACTGGGAGGAACTCCGCAGGGAACTAGTAATACCATCCATTCTTCTTCTTCTCCATTCTTAGCAGCTCAGTATTTCTAGAATGCAAACCAGACATTCTGTGCGGGGGAATCCTGTGCCTTAGTGACAAATCGCCTGACAGTTTAAGCAGATGCTACATCAACACTCGTGCTAATATCGCATTTCAAACACAAAATATCTAATGTGATAATCCGAAAACTAAAATACAAAACATTAAACTGACAGCCTACACAAAAGCAGCAAAATGCAGAGCAGAAGCGTCATGTGAATATGGGAGTAGATGGATATTATATATATAGATAAAATATACAGTAAGCAGAATACAAAAATAGATGATCGATATTTAGATAGACAGACATGAGATAGATAGATAGATATATATACAGACAGACATTAGATAGATAGTTAGACAGACAGACATGAGAGGGATAGATAGACAGACATTAGATAGACAGACAGACATGAGATAGATAGATAGATAGATAGATAGATAGATAGATAGATAGATAGATAGATAGATAGATAGATAGATAGACTGGCAGGATTCATTCAGATGCATATTTTGGTCTTCATATTCACACCCAGTTATGATCTGAAGGTTATATCCTGGATTTTTCCACTTCTTACCCACTGACAAAAATGTACAGTTTACCTAATGGCTGTCTTCCTGAATGTTTGCCGGTCAAAATATGCGAAATGCGTAGAGTCTGGCATTCTGCTGAGCACAAGGCTGATGGAAAAAAGCCAGTTCTGAGGTAAAAATAATCATGAATAAACTAGTTTGTCAGCATTGGGCTGCTGGGTGGATGAGTAGATGGGGATCCAGATGTCTTGGATCACGGGCTGACTCTGTTCAAATGGGGAATGACGAAAACACCACTATGTAGATATCTGTTTGCCTTGAGAGATCTACTCCAGATTTCTTCTCTTCACTCATGAGGTATTGATGACATAATATTGTTAAAATACTGGGAAGAATCACCAGGTTTCAGGGTGGCATATGAGGTGAAAAAGATGTGGAATTTTTGTTTTTAGGAAGGAAGTATTAATGTGACATTAACCCCTTAGAGACCACTCATAGGCCTTTTTTTTTACAGTGGTCACTAAGGGGTCATAGGCTGGGCCGATGTAAAATGGCAGTCCAGTCTAAGCACTGCACAGACCTCTCATGCAGTGGAGAGCAGGGGCTAGGGTCTCACGTGAGACCCAGGCCTCTGCTGTAATGGCCTGAACTGTCAGGAGTGCCCATTCTGGTCATTCAACCCCTTAGATCCCACCGTCAGTAGCATGTTTTTGCAATGCACCCTAGGGGTTGCTTTCAGAGTACTGTATATGTAGCAGGCTATGCCTCTCTGGCGCGGCCTACTGGTGGATGTCAGTATAGCACTGACAGAATAATACTTTGCATTGCATATGCAATGCAATGCATTATGCACGCGATTAAAAGATCGCCTATTAAAGTCCCCTTGTGGGACTAGTAATAAATAACGTTTTATTTAAAAAAAAAAAGCTTTTCAATGGATAAAATTGCTAAAAAAAAAAAATCTCCTCCACATATTTGGTACCACCGCATCCATGATGACCTGTACTATACAATTATCATGTAATTTATCGCCCTGCATCACAGTGAATGCCATAAAAGAAAAAAACAAAAACAAATGCCAACATTGCTGTTTAAAAAAAAAAAAAAGAATAAAAAGTAATCACAAAGTGTTATAAATACAAAATAATACCAATTAAAACTGCAAGTCATCACACAAAAATCAAGCGGTTAGCTCCTAAAATGATAAATTAAAGAAAGTTATGGGTCTTGGGATGTGGAGATGCCTTTTTCTTTAAAAAAAATGGAAAGGACATGGAATGAAAATACGTTCATGTGCATGAGGCCTTAGAAAATGATGACCCTTCCCCACTCACACCACGCTCACTTTTGTACACCTGGCATGAGCAGGGAAGAAGTCACAGTTTCTGCTGCACCATGGCGTGTCACAGAATCTGCGCCAGATATACACCACCAAAGTGTTGTATATCTGGTGATAAATGACCCCCTATATGTATTTGGTATCACTGTAATCGTAGTGACCCAGAGAATAAAGTTATTGTGTTATTTATGACCGAAAATGTATGCCGCAAAATTTATAATGTAAAAACTCAATGGCGGTTTTCCAGTTTTTTCCCATCCCTGCAGAAGAGTTAATACAAGTTAATCAGTAAGTTATGTGTACTCCAAAAAGGATCCATTAAAAACTACAACTTGCCTGCAAAAAACAAGCCTTCCTATGGCTATATCAATGGAAAAACAAAAACATTATAGCTATTGGAATGAGATGATGAAAAAATTAAAAAGGCCCGAAACAGGCTGGTCACTAAGAGGTCAAATGGGTTGTACAGAAGAACAAAAACATAGCTGTTTTGTTTCTGAGAACAGTACCTCACCTGAGAACATCTGTCCATCAGCTGAAGCACAACAGAAGATGGGTGTTGCAACAGGACAACGACCCAAAGCATAGAAGTAAATCAACAGAATGGCTTAAACAGAAGAAAGTACGCCTTCTGGAGTGGCCCAGTCAGAGTCCTTACCTCAATGCGATTGAGATGCTGTGGCATGACCTCAAGAAAGCGATTCACACCAGACATCCCAAGAATATTGCTGAACTGAAACATTTCTGTAAAGAGGAATGGTCAAGAATTACTCCTGACCGTTGTGCACGTCTAATCTGCAACTGCAGGAAACGTTTGGTTGAAGTTATTGCTGCCAAAGAAGGTTCAACCAGTTATTAAATCCAAGGGTTCACATACTTTTTACATCTGCACTGTGAATGTTTACATGGTGTGTTCAATAAAAACATGGTAACATTTAATTCTTTGTGTGTTATTAGTTTAAGCAGACTGTGATTGTCTATTGTTGTGACTTAGATGAAGATCAGATCACATTTTATGACCAATTTGTGCAGAAATCCATATCATTCCAAAGGGTTCAACTGTATATGGTGTTCAGAAGGATTACAGGTTGGACTTGATGGACTTTTGTCTTTTTCCAACCCAGGCCCGATAACATTAGCAACCAAGGTATGGGGAATTAGCCAATGATCATGGAAAATAGACAGAGCAAGCAAACATTAAGCCCTTTTGTCTCAGGTGGTTAGATGTGTTGTGGTGTCAATGAGCACCAGAAGGGAGTCCCATTTCTCTGTCCAGCACTGTCCAAATGTACTGATTTGGGCAAAGAATATCTTCATTCTCTATCTCCAGACTTTTTTGGTACCAAAGACTGGCCGAATAAAAAAGAAAATCAGAATGTGAAATTTTCTCGGATGCTGATATTTTGGAGGACAAAAACCAGACAACTTTCTTTGTTACGTGGTATGGAGGTAGTATGTTCACATGTAGATATCCTGCTGCTGCCTGCCTAGCATTTGTAGGAGCACTGTGGAGGAACGATGGCTGGTACTTATGGAGACAGTGGCTACAATTTATGGGAATTTATGGGAACTGTTCAGCTGGGGTACTGTGGTTGGGACAGTGCTGTATCTGATGTTGACCTAAAGTATTCTTTGTGTACAGGGGCAAAGTATTACCAGTTTTTTACTTTTTGGTAATTCAGAGTATATGGTGACAGATCCTAAAGGGGCAGTGGCGGTACAAAACAAAAAAGACCACTGAACATTGGAACAACTGGAACAGATGCATAGGCCAAAATGAACTAATGATTCTTCCCTTTTATATTATTTATAAATGTTTCCCACAGTGGTAACATGGTGGTTCATACAGCAGTTTCATACCAAAGGGGGGCTATTGAGAAAAGGGCACATATGGAGCATACATTAAAGGGGGCAACTGTGCAGACAATAAAAGCAGAGTCCACAAGTGTCATTTGGCAAATCACAAAATGAAAACCCTTAGCAGTCTCTGAGAGTTCCCATTCATTTCTATGTACAACTATAGAAACCTCCTTTTTAGGAATCTAAAAATCTGTGACGTGACTTTTTGCAAGGAGAGAGTTCATCCTCCGGTTCCCTCCATCTTAAACTTAGTGGGTGAGGTCTTAGTCTCCATTACTTAGGCAGTAGTTAGGGGGAAATTTAGGTTAGGGACCAAGCAGCTCATGTCTCTCCTGTTCTTCAATATGTTGTTTCACATGCACTAGTCCATTTAAACAGGGCAGTCATTGAGAATGTTCAGATCTGAATGGTATCTAGTGTTCCTGATGTTTGTTATTTAATTTGTGCCCCTTTAAGAGGCACATTTCCAGGCCACAATGCCAATTTAGACACCCATACACTGTAATATCAGTTAAAATATAGACATATTGCCAAGGAAGAAACTCTACAGTAAGGGGTAATTTTAGAAACAAGGCTTTTCCTAGAATGCTTGGCAGAAATTATGGATGGGGTTAGCAAGCAAATGAAAGGTCTTTTCACCACTTGACTATTTACTTTGGGCCATTTTTAAGAGGTGAACTGAGTGCATCAAGCTTTGTGATATTTAACTAGGCAATTTGCAGGCGAAAGCTGCAAGCATTTGTCTGAACAGCAGTGAAAGCCGTCTGCAAGGTTAATTAAGGTTGGCTCAAAAACTGGAGGAAAAAAATCTAGAGTTTCCATGTAAAAACAGGTCAAACAGGCAGACCTGGTTGCCGCTATGTAAGCCGTGTACCGGGGTGGGCTCCCCAGGATACAGTGAAGTCACGAACGAGCTTTTGACAACATTTTACTTAAATGTTGCAATAAACACAACCACAAATGCTGGGATCATACAATACATTTACATACACCCAGCCCGAAGGCTGAGACCCTTGTGCTGCACAGCACAGCGCCCTCCGATGGATGAAGGAGGAAAGTGCAGTAATTTACCTACTGACGGGCACAACTAAACTGCCACACCTTACCTGTTATTACCCTAAAAACAAGAACCACTGTAGGATGTGTGTTACGGGCTATCCTGCGGTGCAGCACAACAGCTTACAATCTTACCAAGTTCTACAGTATTCCTCCTCCCATAACTGGTCCTGTAGCACGTGCCTGAGTATTTCTCCTGAGCAAAAAACGCCAGCCTGGCTTGAGTTTGTGAGAATTTTATCAGCTCTCTAATGTGAAATGTCACTTTAAGTTATGGAGCTCTTGAAATGAACAGTAGTAACACTTGTGGCCTGACACAAACAGAAACCCTAACTAACTAACTAACAGGCCTGGTCTCAGTCTCTAGGTACCAACACTGTGATGAGGTGCGTGCACAATCTTACCGACCCGGGTCTGCTTTGCATCTGCTGGTGACTCTGAACAGAACAAATGTCTCTCCAACAAGCATGCGGTACCACAGTGTATGTTGCTTTGTTCCTCTGCTCTCATCAGCGTTCCTGGCAGCAATCTTCCTTCCTCTGGATCAGGATCTTGGACACGATCAGCTTCACTTAGCTGCAGCTCTGGTCACTGAGGGAGGCTCTCACACCTGGATGCCGTCAGATTCTCTGCTCACACAGTTCCTTAGTTTCACTTCCCTCTAAGATGGATGCTCTCTCCTTCTCTTCTCTCCAGACTGTGTAAACCCCACCTCTCTCATGAATATGGAGATATATGTGCAGTCTGTAGCTGTCTTTAGGAAACAGCGGCATCTTGTGGCCAAACAGAAGGATGTCAGTCCAGAACATTTAATTTAATCTACACAAACAGTGTTCAGACAAGGAGAACTGTTTCCCCATCTCACAGCTATAAGGCCCTTGGAGACAGTAGGGACCACCGTGGTAAGTGTCTTGCCCTTTGGAAATGGGTGGCAAAAACTTGCAAGGGACTACACTCTCCAGAGGAGCTGAATTGTTAGCAAGGTGAAGCATTAGCCCAAAGGTAATGGCAAACAGGGACGGACTGGGAACTTAAAGTGGCCCTGGAAAAAATTAATGAAAGTGGCCACATGTTGTAGGCAGTTCCAAATTAAAAGAAGGTGGGGCAACCCAAGTAGGCAGGACAAAACAGAAGTATACAGGGCCAGAAAAAAAGTAGTGCAGCACAAAATACCGCCGCAGAACCACCCAAACATCACAGTGCAGCACAAAATACTGCTACTTCCGCTGCAGTATTCAACTGTATCGCCATGCTAAAGATGGGCATACAGTTGAATTCAGGTGGGGGACCTGCGGTTGCCAGCCAGGAGCAAAATATCTGATGTTCATAGCTCTCAATCATTATTACCTAGCGGCCATGAGGAGGGCTCAGGCGTCCCATTGGGCATTGGCCCCCCGCAAACATTTTCCTGTAGGGTCTATGGCCAATCCACCACTGATAGCAAAGGTGTGGAAGGGAAAGCATACATCAGCACTTCTGTCCTGGATGGCAACAACCAGCAGCATAATGAGAGGTCCATTTTGATATATGAGGTTAAATGCAGTTGTAATATAGCACCCTTGGAGGAATATATATTCTGCATCTGTGCCTGCAGCAGTGATGCCAGGAAATAAAGACTGGCAATTGACTTTAAAAAAAAAAAATGATTCAGTGTGTGGTGGCTCACCTAACGAGATGATACGGAATAGGGTGTTCTGTCTGTTAGAAGAGGTTTCCCCTAAACAACCTCATTAAATAAAGGCACCAAATAATTGAATTAACAGGCACTCCTACATCTAAGGCCTCATGCACACGACCGTTGTGTGCATCCGTGGCCGTTGTGCCGTTTTCCGTTTTTTTTCGCGGACCCATTGACTTTCAATGGGTCCGTGGAAAAATCGGAAAATGCACCGTTTTGCAGCCGAGGCCGTGATCCGTGTATCCTGTCCGTCAAAAAAATATGACCTGTCCTATTTTTTTGACGGACAACGGTTCACGGACCCATTCAAGTCAATGGGTCCGTGAAAGAACACGGATGCACACAAGATTGGCATCCGTGTCCGTGATCCGTGGCCGTAGGTTGCTTTCATACAGACGGATCCGAAGATCCGTCTGCATAAAAGCTTTTTCTGATCTAAGTTTTCACTTCGTGAAAACTCATTTCCGACAGTATATTCTAACACAGAAGCGTTCCCATGGTGATGGGGACGCTTCTAGTTAGAATACACTGCAAACTTTGTACAAGACTGCCCCCTGCTGCCTGGCAGCACCCGATCTCTTACAGGGGGATATGATAGCACAATTAACCCCTTCAGGTACGGCACCTAAAGGGGTTAATTGTACTATCATATTCCCCTGTAAGAGATCAGGGCTGCCAGGCAGCAGGGGGCAGACCACCCCCCCTCCCCAGTTTGAATATCGTTGGTGGCACAGTGTGCCAACCACCATCGGCCCCCCTCCCTCCCTCTATTGTATTAAATCGTTGGTGGCACAGTGTGCCAACCACCATCGGCCCCCCTCCCTCCCTCTATTGTATTAAATCGTTGGTGGCACAGTGTGCCAACCACCATCGGCCCCCCTCCCTCCCTCTATTGTATTAAATCGTTGGTGGCACAGTGTGCCAACCACCATCGGCCCCCCTCCCTCCCTCTATTGTATTAAATCGTTGGTGGCACAGTGTGCCAACCACCATCGCCCCCCCCCCTCCCTCCCCCCCTCTATAGCAGTAACATTGGTGGCAGTGTGCGGTCTCAACAGTAGAAGATTCATACTTACCTGCTGGCTGCTGCGATGTCTGTGTCCGGCCGGGAGCTCCTCCTACTGGTAAGTGACAGTTCTTTAGCAATGCACCGCACAGACCTTTCACTTACCAGTAGGAGGAGCTCCCGGCCGGACACAGACATCGCAGCAGCAAGCAGGTAAAGTATGAATCTTCTACTGTTGAGACCGCACACTGCCACCAATGTTACTGCTATAGAGGGAGGGGGGGCGATGGTGGTTGGCACACTGTGCCACCAACGATTTAATACAATAGAGGGAGGGAGGGGGGCCGATGGTGGTTGGCACACTGTGCCACCAACGATATTCAAACTGGGGAGGGGGGGGGGCTGCCCCCTGCTGCCTGGCAGCCCTGATCTCTTACAGGGGAATATGCCGCACCTAAAGGGGTTAATTGGGCTATCATATCCCCCAGTAAGAGATCGGGTGCTGCCAGGCAGCAGGGGGCAGTCTTGTACAAAGTTTGTAGTGTATTCTAACCTGAAGCGTCCCCATCACCATGGGAACGCCTCTGTGTTAGAATATACTGTCGGATCTGAGGTTCACGAAGTAGCTCATATCCGACAGTATATTCTAACATAGAGGCGTTCCCATGGTGATGGGGACGCTTCAAGTTAAAATATACCATCGGATTGGAGAAAACTCCAATCCGATGGTATAAAAGAACTCCAGACTTTACATTGAAAGTCAATGGGGACGGATCCGTTTGAAATGGCACCATATTGTGTCAACATCAAACGGATCCGTCCCCATTGACTTGCATTGAAATTCAGGACGGATCCGTTTGGCTCCGCACGGCCAGGCGGACACCAAAACGACTTTTTTTTCATGTCCGTGGATCCTCCAAAAATCAAGGAAGACCCACGGACGAAAAAACGGTCACGGATCACGGACCCACGGACCCCGTTTTTGCGGACCGTGAAAAAAAACGGTCGTGTGCATGAGGCCTAAGGCTGTATCTAGGATATTGATATGCATGTACCACTGAAGAAGGAGCGAGTAAGCTCCGAAACGCATCTGGGGACCACATGAATGCTATTTAAAGAAATCGCCAATCATAACATAGGTGCCGAAAGTATCGAGGATAAAAATCACGACCCACAAAGAGGGAATATCGCTGACTGCAGAAACGAGCGGGCGACCATCCAGCAGCGGTGAGATTCCTACAACCCCTGCAGCGGAGAAATGGTGAAGCGCACGAACACGTGGGGCGCCATGTGGGACGCTAACTCCAACAAGCCACCATCACACCGCGGACTGAAAAGAGAGACACGGCTGGCGAAAACAACAACTGCTCCCAGCACTGGCACAGATGCGGTAACCCAGCTACATAGTAGCAAATAGCGGTATACAGTACTATATTAACCACTGAACTCAGTCACAATATTGCACTATATGAATTGACCAAGGTCAACAATTGAGTACAAATAGAAAAGACCTAATATTATCTTCAATCTCAGCTTTATCTTCATATAAACACTAGGGAAACAATTGACTCCTCAAGTTTTTTCACCAACCTATTTATATATTTATATATATTTTCATAGTTCATTTTTTCTATTTTTACTATTTAAATTTTTTTCTATTTTTTTATTTTTTATACTTTGGCACATTCTTTGCACATTCACAGGACTGTAGGAAGGCGCAAGGGGCCGTCATTGATGGAAGGTATGTGTCACCGAGATTCCTGGCCTTGGTGAGGTAAGAGCTTTGTAGTCAGCAGCAGCTAGTGCTAACTGACACTGTTTGTTGTTAGTATGGCTGTAAAGCCGATCGGGGCCGGCTCTTACTGGGAGTAGCCAAACTGCTGGGTGGGTGGCTCCTCCCCACGCTCCAGGCCGGGTCTTTATTGGCCCATATAAAACCCAGTCAGCAGTCTGGATGTGGATTATCTGACAGTGGAGCGCTGTCAGTCTCTGTGTGTTTTGGGAACTGAGAACTTGTGCCGTGCCAAAGGGCTGAGAGACGCCTGCCGGGAAACAGGCTCTAAAGCCTGCTGTGGACTGCGGGTAGAAAAACTGCTGACCAGGTGAAGGTTTTTGTTCTGTGGACTTTTTATGGTGTGAACAAATACCAAGACTGCAAACTGTAACTTTTTGTTTTTCCCTTTTTTGTGAATAAAACACTGAACTGTTTAAGTTAAAGACGTTGTCATTGCCTCTATACTACGTCTGCAAGCCTGTCTTCCAGAGCAAATCCCCACAATTTGTGGAGGATGCGGGCAAACGCAGTGAGGCAGGCCTGAAGGCTGAAAAGTTTTTTTTGTTATTCCCTGGCACAAGTGCATGTCCTAAATTAAGCCAGCAAGGTTACGACCCGTGTACCCTTACAAAATGGAGGCAGTCGTGAAAGCCCTCGTGGAGGCTAACTTGCAGCAGCGGGAGGCTAACCAGCTGCTATTACAACATGTAATGGCGTTGCAAGCGGCCAGAGCGGCCTAGAACGTCCACAATGCCCGGAAAGCTGTCCGTGCGGTGATCCCTAAGATGTCCCCCTTGTATGACATTGAGACCTATCTGGCGATGTTCGAAAAGGTTCTGAGGTCGTCGCACCGTTCCTGGTGTCTGAACCCCAGCAAGTGGTTTTTGATCTCCTCGATAATCAAGTGGCCGACTACCCGACCGTAAAAGGTGAGATCCTGGCGAGACTGGAGATGAATGTATTGGTCTGGGCCCAGCGGGTGCATCAGTGGGAATTTAACCCGGCTGAACCCGCCAGACCACAATATTATGACCTGCTACCCCGGTTGCAAAAATGGCTGCAGGATGACATATTGACTCCCACTGCTATGCTGGACCGTCTGTTGGTTAATGTATTCTGCAGGGCTTTGCCGTACCCTCTTCAGCACTGGATTAGCCAGGTTTCTCCTGGTAATGCTTTAGAGAATCTGCAGGGGGGTTCTTTTGGGAGGGAGCCAGTCAAACCCCGGAAATCTCCACCCCAGACCAGGGTGGCTGGTGCCAGCCAAACCCGCCCGGGATGTACCCCTGCAGACCCAGCCCCGGTGGTTTGCTGGCGGTGTCACGAGCTTGGACACATAAGGGCTGACTGTCCCCATCGGGGTGAACTCATGGATACCAACTATGGCTACCGCCACTCATTGTATGCCAGGAAGCTGTGCGCCACAGGTACCTCCGAGACTGTAGACAATAGCCACCTGTGCCAGGTGGAAGTAGGGGAGACTCTGGCAGTGGCCCTGCTGGATTCGAGGAGTCTGGTGTCCCTGGTAAGAGCTGCACTGGTGCGGCCTGTCAAGTACACTGGCCGAAAGGTCGGCCTTGTGTGCATTTATGAGGGCTTAAAAGACTATCCCACCGCACTGGTCTCTCTATCAATGGTGGCCGGCAGCTGGACTAATGAGGTGGCCTTCGCCACAAAATTACCGTATGAACTAATAATTGGGAGAGACTTCCCTGGTTTCCCGGCACTGTGGCCGGATACGAAAGTTACCGATATCAGTGAGACAGATATAACCCTAGCAGAGTGGCTAAGCTCAGGGGGGAAACCAGAACCCTGGGAACCTGAGACCGAAGGGCCAGCGGTAGGGGTGACCGCCACTTTGGTAGAAGAGGGGGAGACAATCCCACTAAGTGTGATGGTGGGAGACGTGGAGGACTTGCCGCCGGGTCCTGAGCTGGCAAACCTCAATGTCTCCGGGGATAATTTTGGTACTGCACAACACCGGGACCCAACCCTATCCGCAGCCTGGGAAAATGTGTTAATAGTTGGGGAACCACAACAACCGGGGGCAGAGACAGTGTTTCCCAGTTTCGTGGTTCATCAAGATATGTTGTTTTGGGTAAATCAGCTGCGAGGTGAATCCATTGAACAGTTGGTGGTGACCCAGGCTTATCGCAAACTCGTGTTAGAGTTAGCCCACCAGCATGTTCTCATCTGGGAATGCAGAAAACACAGGACCGGATACTACAACGGTTTTACTGGCCAGGTGTATTCAGAGAGGTAGAAGAATATTGTAAGTCTTGCCCAACCTGCCAGATAACGAGCCCCCAGCCACATTTCCTTAGTCCCCTAGTACCCCTCCCGATTATCGAGGTCCCGTTCGAGCGAATCGCTATGGATCTCGTAGGCCCGGTACTAAAGTCTGCTAGAGGGCACCAACACATCTTGGTCGTCCTTGACTACGCCACTCGGTACCTGGAGGCAGTGCCACTGCGTCATACATCAGCCAAACTCATAGCTAAGGGGGTTAATGGAGATGTTTTCTTGAGTGGGTCTGCCTAAAGAGGTTCTGACTGAGTCTCTCCGCTATTATCTGTTGGGGAGAAAGTTTTGTCTGGTGACCGACCACTCCCCTCTCAAGTGGATGAGCCAGGGCAAAGAGAGGAATGCTCGGGTCACCAGGTGGTTCTTGTCGTTACAAAACTTAAAATTTTCAGTGGAAATAGGGCAGGCAGGTTACAGGGAAACACAGATGCCCTGTCCTGGGTACACTGTCTGGCAGGTGTTCACCCCCTCAGGGTTGAACAAAGGGGGAGGTATGTAGGAAGGCGCAAGGGGCCGTCATTGATGGAAGGTATGTGTCACCGAGATTCCTGTCCTCGGTGAGGTAAGAGCCGGTAGTTTTAAGTGTCAGCGGCAGCTAGTGCTGACTGATAGTGATGGACAAACATCGGTCAGGACGGTTCGCGAACGCGATCGCATGAGCGCAATTAAATGTTTGCGAACCGCAAGTTCGCGGCGGGCCCAATTCACTTTAAAGGCAGGCAAACCTGGAATACCTTTAGGTCATATTTGCAGCCACCAAATACTTACTAGAAGTGCACAAATAGTCCCACAACATAGACAGTGACATACCAGATGTATTATTCGAATTTGCGATCTCCATTCATTTTTTTTTTTTCAATGCTAAATATCGGCAATGTTATTTCCGCCTATGCTCATGGGTTTCCACCAGACCGAAGTTGGATGCGATCAAAAAGGATGGTTCGCAACTATTTTCGTGACGTTGAGGAAGAATTTCTGATCACTAAGTAATTTGACATTAAAGAAGTGTATTTGATTACATTTCACATGCATGTTATAACAATCGCTGTATATGCAGATCGAGTGTTTAAAGGGTTTCTACCACTTAGGCGTCACATATTTGGCTGTCAGACACTAGCGATCCGCTAGTGTCTGCTCTGGCCAACCATCCTAATATAATTGCTTTTGGGACGGTGGTTTGGCTAAAAAAACTACTTTTATTAATATGCTAATGAGCCTCTAGGTGCTATGGGGGCGTCATTAGCACCTAGAGGCTCCGTCTACCTTCAGAAACTGCCGCCCCCAGCGCGTCCCTCCAGCCCGCCCATCTCCTCCTGAATGCGATCCTCGTATGTATTCTGCGCATGCGCAGTAAATGTCTGACAGCTTCCCTGCTCAGACATCTCCACTGCGCCTGTTCCTCGGAGCACTATGGCGTCATCGCGCAGGCGCAGTGGAGATGTCTGAGCAAGGAAGCGGTCAGACATTCACTGCGCATGCGCAGAATACATACGAGGATCGCATTCAGGAGGAGATGGGCGGGCTGGAGGGACGCGCTCGGCGGCGGCAGTTTCTGAAGGTAGACGGAGCCTCTAGGTGCTAATGACGCCCCCATAGCACCTAGAGGCTCATTAGCATATTAATAAAAGTAGTTTTTTTAGCCAAACCACCGTCCCAAAAGCAATTATATTAGGATGGTTGGCCAGAGCAGACACTAGCGGATCGCTAGTGTCTGACAGCCAAATATGTGACGCCTAAGTGGTAGAAACTCTTTAAAAAAAGCGCCATTTCAAAAATCCCTAATGATGCAATTTATTTTTTCACGGTACACACAACTTCACATTTTATAAGGTCTCATGAGATATTAGTGATTGGTGCACTAAGTATTGTTGTGAGAACTTGCCACTCCAGTACAGGCCCCAAAAATTAGCCAATAGGCATTCACCTGAGAGCACACAACTTTGTAGGATTCTTTAACTGGAGGTACATTAGGCGGTCACAGGATAAAAATGTAACTGTCGGCCAGTACAGGCCCCAAAAATTAGCCAATAGGCATTCACCTGACAGCAAAGAATTTCGGAATCTGTGGCTGGAGGTACATTAGGCGGTCACAAGATAAATATGTAACTGTCGGCCAGTACAGGCCCCAAAAATTAGCCAATCGGCATTACTTGATAGCAAAGATTTTTGGATTCTGTGGCTGGAGGTACATTAGGCGGTCACAGGATAAAAATGTAACTGTCAGTCAGTACAGGCCCCAAAAATTAGGCATTCAACAGACATAAAAGGCCTTTTATGCCGCTGTATTTACCTAAGACAGGGACCATGATTTGTTCTCGGTGGTGGCGGATATTTGTGGGCTGTCATGAGGAAATTCAATCAAACATGGTCGACTCGTCAAATGTGATGAATTCCTCCAAGATCCATGCCTCATTCATTTTTAGAAATGTGAGGTAGTCCACACTGTCGTGAGCTAGGCGAGTGCACTTATCGGTCACGATCCCCCCTGCTGTGCTGAACGTCCTTTTGGACAGGACACTGGACGAGAGGCAAGCCAACAGTTCCATGGTGGCAGCTCTGGCCACAGGTCAAGCCTGCAAACCCAGTAGTCCAGCGGTTCATTGCTTCTCAGAGCGTCCACATTGGCCGTTAACCCGATGTAGTTGGACACCTGTCGGTCTAGGAGTTTCCTGAGGCTGGATCCGGAGTACGGCTGTCGATGGGTTGCATGCAAGAATGATCTCATATCCGAAGTGACCAACACATCTTCAAACGGCCCTCTTCTTCCATGCGCTGTGCACACAGCCCTCTGTGATGGTGGTAACATTTCCACCATTTTGTGTTTGTACCGGGGGTCTAAGTACGTTGCCACACAGTACTGGTCCTTGCCCTTTATGCTTTTTATACGGGGGTCCCTCTTCAAACACTGGAGCATGAAGGCCCCCATTTGCACTAAACTGGAAGTGGTGGAGTGGCCTGGCTCCTGCTCATCATCCAGGATAATGTCGTCCTCGTTCTCCTCCCCCCATCCACGGACAACACCAGGGATCCCAGATACGTTTAAAGCATGCTCTTCTTGCTCCTCTTCCACCCCGGCACCATCCTCCTCTGACTTCTCTTCAGACTCCTGTTGTTGACTTGTCTCAGATGGAGTAGCCCCCCTTGGGAATTCATCCAGCATTGCGACTTTCTCATTTTCCTGCTCCTGCTCCTCGACGGCTTGATCAATGACACGACGCAATGCACGCTCCAGAAAGAAGGCGTAAGGTACGATGTCACTGATGGCGCCTTGGCTGCGACTCACCAGTTTGGTGATCTCATTAAATGGCCGCAGAAGTCGGCAAGCGTCGTGCATGAGCAGCCATTGGCGCAGTGAAAAAAAACAAGCTCCCCAGAACCTGTCCTGCCGCAGAGTTCATACAAGTAGTCATTACCTGCACGTTTCTGCTGGAGCAGCCTCTCAAGCATATACAAGGTTGAGTTCCATCGCGTCGGGCAGTCACAAATCAGATGTCTGACGGGCAGGTTGTGTTTCGCCTCTGAATGTAAGCAAGGCGAGCCATGGCCGTGTAAGATCTTCTGAAATGACCAGAGATTTTCCTGGCCTGCCACAAGACGAATCGCTGCACAACTAAGTTCAGGACGTGTGTCTTTTTCCCTGTTTCAGCGTGCTCAGCAGATTGGCACCGTTGTCGCACACCACTTTACCAACTGTCAAATTGAGTGGGGTTAGCCACTGACCTGCCTGTGACCGCAAATCTGAAAGGAGTGCATGACCATTGTGGCTCTGGGCTTCCAGGCACAACAGACGCAGCACAGCATAGCAACGTCTCAACCGGCACGTTGAATAGGTTCTGGGGATCTTGGGGGGCACAGCGGAAGAGACGGTAGCAGCGGAAAAGGAGGAGTCAGCCGAGGAGGAGAGGGAGGATGGAGTAAGAGGAGGAGAAGAAGAGGCAGGCCTGCATGCAATCCGTGGCGGTAACACCAAATCTACATGGGTGCCACGGGTTGAATGCTTGACGGCTGTCAGAAGGTTCACCTAGTGGGCAGTAAAAGTTATGTACCTTCCCTGGCCGTGTTTGCTAGACCACGTGTCTGTGGTCATATGTATCTTGTCACCGACACTGTGTGCCAGAGATACATTCACTTGCCGCTGAACATGGCCATATAGCTCTGGGATGCCCTTCTGGGAGAAATATTTTCTTCTGGGGACCTTCCATTGCAGTGTTCCAATGGCCACAAATTTTCTAAAGGCCTCCGAGTCCACCAGTTTATATGGCAGTAGTTGGCGGGCTAGCAGTTCTGACAAGCCAGCAGTCAGCCGTTGGGCAAGAGGGTTATCCGGCATCATCATCTTTTTTCGCTCGAACATTTGGGGCAGGGAAGCCTGCCTTTTGCCTGATGAACGCGACAACGGCACGGTGGAAGGTGGAGTGGAGGATAACTTGGAGGAGAGAGGAGAGGGAGAAGAGGCAGGACGGTGAGCACCGGGAGTGTGGCTTTGTGGGTTATGATGGTGTTGCTCCCACTGGGCTCGGTGATGGGAGGCAAGGTGCCTTCTTAAGGCGGTCGTCCCTAGGTGAATGTTAGGCTTACCGCAACTTATGCGTTGATAGCACAGGCTGCAGATGGCAACACTATTGTCAGCAGCAGACACATTAAAAAAAAGCCCCGTCCTGGGAGTGCCAGATGTGAACGTGCATGGTGGATGTTTAGTTTCAGATACATTAGCAGTCTGCTAATGTATCACCGGCATTTACCGCATAGGCCTCAGGCCTTGTAGGCCTGAGGCCTATGCGGTAGTGAAATCCCGGCGCAGGCGTGCGTGATGACGTCATCGCGCGCCTGTGCCGGGACGCAGCACTGTGACGCGCCTGACTCATCCCGCCCGCCTTCCTCTGCGAGCAAGCGCCTGGCCCTGGACATAGGTGAGTATTTATTTTTTCAGTTTTTGTTCATTTTTAATTTTTTTATTTCATTTGCCTACTTGGGGGGGACACAGGAGGACCTATTAGGGAAGATAAATCGATTACATGGGGGGGAATGTGGGGGCTGTATGGGGCCAAATTATTAAGGGAGGGAATACTATGTGGGGGGAAATTACTAGATGGGGCAGTGTGGGGGCAAATTATTATGAGGGAATACTATGTGGGGGCAAATTACTATGTGGGGGCAAATTATTATGAGGGACTACTATGTGGGGGCAAATTACTAGATGGGGCAGTGTGGGGGAAAATATTGTGTGGGGGCAAATTATTATGGGAGGGACTACTATGTGGGGGCAAATTTCTATCTGGGGGTAGTGTGGGGGAAACTATTGTGTGGGGGTAATTGCTATGTGGGGACTATGTGGGGGCAAATTACTATGTGGGGGAAACTATTGTGTGGGGGCAGTGTGGGGGCAGTGTGGGGGAAATTGCCATGTGGGGACAGTGTGGGGTAATTTCTATGTGGGGACAGTGTGGGGTAATTTCTATGTGGGGACAGGGTGGGGTAATTTCTATGTGGGGACAGTGTGGGGTAATTGCTATGTGGGGGCAAATTACTATGTGGGGGCAGTGTGGGGAAAACTATTGTGTGGGGGCAAATTATTATGAGAGGAATACTATGTGGGGACAAATTACTATGTGGGGGCAAATTATTATGAGAGGGACTACTATGTGGGGGCAAATTACTAGATGGGGCAGTGTGGGGGCAAATTACTAGATGGGGCAAATTACTAGATGGGGCAGTGTGGGGGCAAATTGCTATGTGGGGGCAGTGTGGGGGCAAATTGCTATGTGGGGCAGTGTGGGGGCAAATTGCTATGTGGGGACAAATTACTATATGGGGCAGTGTGGGGGCAAATTACTATGTGGGGGAAACTATTGTGTGTGGGAAATTGCAATGTGGGGACAGTGTGGGGTAATTTCTGTGTGAGGTAATTTCTATGTGGGGACAGTGTGGGGTAATTGCTATGTGGGAAAATTGCTATGTGGGGGCAAAATACTATGTGGGGGCAGTGTGGTGGAAATTACTATGTGGGGGCAGTGTGGTGGAAATTACTATGTGGGGGCAGTGTGGAGGAAATTACTATGTGGGGGCAGTGTGGAGGAAATTACTATGTGGGGGCAAATTACTATGTGGGGGCAGTGTGGGGAAAATTACTATGTGGGGGCAGTGTGGGGCAAATTACTATGTGGGGGCAGTGTGGGGCAAATTACTATGTGGGGGCAGTGTGGGGAAAATTACTGTGTGGGGGCAAACTACTATATGGGGGCAGTGTGGGGCAAATTACTGTGTGGGGCAAACTACTATATGGGGGCAGTTTGGGGGAAATTACTGTGTGGGGCAAATTACTATGGGTGGATTACTATGTGGGGGCAGTGTGGTGGAAATTACTATGTGGGGGCAGTGTGGGGCAAATTACTATGTGGGGGCAGTGGGGGCAAATTACTATGTGGGGGCAGTGTAGGGCAAATTACTATGTGGGGGCAGTGTGGGGCAAATTACTGTGTGGGGGCAAACTACTATATGGGGGCAGTGTGGGGCAAATTACTGTGTGGGGGCAAACTACTATATGGGGCAGTTTGGGGGAAATTACTGTGTGGGGCAAATTACTATGGGGGGATTACTACGTGGGGGCAGTGTGGTGGAAATTACTATATGGGGGTGTTGCTATTGGGGAGGCACTATAGGGGCAATTCTATTATTTCTGGGGACACTATACAGGGATTATTGCCTGGAGCACAATAGAGGGTGGTATTATTACTGGGGGTCTCTAGGGGACATTATAGCTGCTGTGGACACTATAGGGACATTTGGGGTAATTTATCAAACTGGTGTAATGCAGAACTGGCTTAGTTGCCCATAGCAGCCAATCAGATTCCACCTTTCATATTGAACAGCTCTTTTGGAAATCCAGTTCTACTTTACACCATTTTGATAAATTACCCCAATTATATCTATCAGGGTCACTATTTTTTCAGCAGTATAGTTCCTGGGGTATTGGGGAGCACAACGGGCACAGTATTGGGGGTGGCAGGATGACACTGTGGGGACACCAGGATGAGGAGGTTTATGGAAAAATTTAGAAATCTAACGTGTCTGTGTTACAAACTGTAGAGCCGAGATGCGGCTAAAAGAATTTGCCATGGTGGTCTGGGTCAAATGGAGGAGAAGAGGAAATAGAAGGTCTACATGACAGGAGATGTCACTGGATGTAACAGGTATGTGGTGCTGTATTCTCCTCCATGTCTTTTTTATTACAATTATATGTATTTTAAATTTGACAACCAAATTTTTCAGTTTAGGACCCAATTTGGGGTATTTTTTTTTTTGTCTGAAGATGTCATATGGCCTAAGAAGAGACTGTGGCGCCCATGAAGCACCACAGCCTCTTCATACAAAAAAAAAAAAAAAAACTAAACTAAAATGGAGGGGGGGGGGGGGGCAAGTTGGGTAGAAAGCCCCGGGCCTATCATGCACTTAATCCGCCCCTGAGCCCAGCCCTAGAGTGAGCACATTAACCTCACAACTGAACCATGAAGCAATGGAAGAAGGTGGCCTGGTCTGCTGAATCATGCTTTATTTTGCATGTAGATGGCCAAGTACATCGATTACCTGTGGAAAGGTGGCAATTAGATGCATTATGGAGAGAAGCCAAGTCAGCAGAGGCAGTGTGACGCCCATGGCAATGTTCTGTTGGGAAACTCCTGGCATTCATGTGGATGTTCCGTTGACACGTACCACCTACCTAAACACTGTACATTCCCTAATGGCAATGGTCTCTTTCAGCAGGATAACGCTCCCTGACACAATGCAGAAATCGTTTGGATATGGTTTGAAGAATGTGACAAAGAGTTAAAGGTGTTGACTTGGCCTTCGAATTCCCCAGTTCTCTAAACTCTTATCACCTTCACATTTTTCAATTCCTGCAGTAAATGTGAGTGTTACCCATTGTCCTATTCCTTCTCTTTCCTACTATGTGATAGATACATGTATAGAGAGACAATCAGAGCTCAGGCTGCCCCCACCACAAGGAATGTAGGGAAGTAAAGCTCTATAGTGATATACCTAAGCAAGGACCTAGCAGAGCGTCCTATAGATATTTCCTATTGCAAAATGGAGCTTTGGCTTGAAGAATAAGACACATCATCTTCTCTAATGGATAGGTGATATTATCTTTTCTAGGAAGCCCAACTTAAAGGGGTTGTTTAGTATTAGAAAAACATGGCTGCTTTCTTCCCAAAACAGTGCTGCATCTGTACACAAGTTGGGTGTGTTTATCCTCATTCACTCCAATGGAGCCAAGCTTCAATACCAAACATAACCTACGGACAAGCGCAAGGCTTTTTATGGAACAAAGCAGACAAGTTTTTCTAATACTGCACAACCCATTTAATATATATTAAAGCATTCCAACAAATGCTAATTATTCAGCATGCTCTCCATACTCCTTACCTGTTACTTGCAGAACCGGATCTTCTTTCGTCAGAATTCTGGATCGATCATGCACAGGAGCTGACGTGCTAACTCCACATATGACTTGTAGCTGGGTTCTTCATATTATGAATATTTATATTTTCAAGTTTCCTTTGTTTCACAATATTTTTGGTGTCTTCCAATGTTTTAGGAGTAAAGTAAAAAAAATTATTTGCTTATATGTTATTACATTATACAGTAACGCTTCCTATACTTTTATTTCCAATTTGGTGAATTGGATTGGTAATATGGGTACTAGTATCGGATTCTAAGGGCCCACCATCAACATAAAACAGGTGCATGTCCACTATTAATTCCATTTAATCTTAGTTACTATTATTGTACACACAGGACGTATCATTGTTGAGATCTAATAGACAATTTGTGAATCATCCCATAAGAAATAGACCCTAGTGGGAAATAATGGCTCCAAAGTCAATTCCAAATGGTGTTGTCTTCTGCTGGATCACAGGGACCAATTATTGTGTCACAGCTTCAGTCCACAGGAAGATCCTCTAACTCTCTAAATGGCTAGTCTGAGCCTAAAATAGTCATCTTTTTAAGTTTATATTTATGGCTTTGTGTTCTTAGAGCTGCCTGTTATCAAAGGGCCAATGTCCAAAGAGAATGTATATAACAAAGGTATCCCTCAAAATTCCCAATTTGGAAAGTAATCAAGAGGGTACAGACAATAAAGGCAGCACATATGGATGCTATGAAGCCTGTGGGAATACTGACCCCAGTCCAGGCTGCCTTTATCACTCTTCTCAATAGACAGCCTGCAGTGCTACCAACCAGGGGACAGTAGACTGGCCTACAGAGAGGGTGAAGAAGGAAAGAGGCAGAAATGAGGCCTTCGGTTCTTATAAGAAAGAATTTGGTGGCATGAAACAAAACCAGTAACAAGGCCATTTTGTTTTTTGCAATGGGTCCCATCCTGCTATATGTACAACCAGGACCAACTGTAACACTTGTAGGTAGGGACTAGGGCTGCACAATATGGGAATTTTGTGCGATTGCGATTAGGGCCCTAAAAATTGCGATAACGATATGCGATGCGATAGTTTAAGGGAATTGTGCTAGAGGTCTATTTGCTTGGATTTTCCCATATGAGCCGCTGACGCGGCTGGGTATAACATAGTTATGGGGGGTCTGTGGATGGCACTGTTATGGGGGATCTGTGGATGACGCTGTTATATGGGGGATCTGTAGATGACGCTGTTATGTGGGAGATCTGTGCATGACGCTGTTATGTGGGGGATCTGTGGATGACGCTGTTATGGGGGCTCTGTGGATGACACTGTTATGGGGGCACTGTGGAGGACACTGTTATGGGGGCTCTGTGGAGGACACTGTTATGGGGGATCTGTGGAGGACACTGTTATGGGGGATCTGTGGAGGACACTGTTATGGGGGATCTGTGGAGGACACTGTTATGGGGATCTGTGGAGGACACTGTTATGGATGATCTGTGGAGGACACTGTTATGGGGGATCTGTGGAGGACAGTGTTATGGGGGATCTGTGGAGGACACTTATGGGGGACCTGTGGATGACGCTGTTATGGGGTGGATCTGTGGATGGCACTGTTATAGGGGATGTGTGCTATGACACATAGGGCCATGAAGGGGGCCAGCATAAGACACACATATAGCATCTTATGCTGGTCCCCCCCCCATGGCCCTGTGTGTCCCCTCATGTGTCCTAAACTGCGCACATAACTGGCTTTGTGTGTAAAGTATTTTACTACTGTGTGAAACAATCTCTCTCCTATTGATAAAATGGCCAGCCTCTGTACTCACTTTCACTATGATTGCACGGTAGCGAGCAGGCCGAACGGCGCGTGACTGACGTCACTTAGTCACGCTCCTCCCACTTAATTCAGGAAGCAGGAGCGTGACTAAGTCACGTCAGTCACGCGCCAGCCGGTGTTCCGGAATTTTCTGCTACCCAGAATTTTTTGTTACCCACGTCACTTCCGGTAGTGACGTGGGAGGTGTGTCTCTCATCTCAGCTTCTCATTGGCTCTGCCGGGAGTTTGTCGGCGCAGGTGCGGAGGATTCACCCATAGCGTGAATGCGACGAAGGTAGCATAAAATTCAAGGCCACTATGCATGCGCGAAGAAGATGGCCGAAGGTAGCAGAAAATTCCAGCCCACTGCGCATGCGCAAAGATGACCGAAGGTAGCAGAAAATTCTGGCTTCGCGCATGCACAGTGGGCCGGAATTTTCTGCTACCTTAGGCTCCTACTGCGCCTGCGCCGAGCCATCTTTTTTAGCAAGCCGAAGGTAGCAGAAGATTCCGGCCCACTGCGCATGCGCGAAAAGACGGCTTGGCGCAGCCGTCTTTTTTCGCGCATGTGCAGTGGGCCGGAATTTTCAATCTTCAAGCTAGACGTAATGTGGTCTGAGTGACCAATTAATAAAAATACTGTTAAGTAAACGTCACAGAGGTGCTGAAGAGGTCTAGATATTTGTATTTTGTTAACCTTTATTGTCAACTGGACTCGGCGCTACTGCGCCTGCGCCAAGACGTCTTTTTTCGCGCCTGCGCAGTGGGACGGAATCTTCTGCTACCTTCGGCTCGCTAAAAAATACGGCTCGGTGCAGGAAAATGCAGGGGCGTTCTGCCAGATTAACATACTTTAGCCGAATGCGCTTGCACAGCGTGTACACCCCCTCCTCCAGCTGATTCCAACGCATCCATGTGACTTCCGGTACAGCTACATCATTTCCGGGTATAGACTTTTGTCCGGGTATAGAAAAGTGGCAGAACACCGGCCCGCTGCAGTGCATTTATAGGGAAAGTGAGTACAGAGGCTGGCCATTTTATCAATAGGAGAGAGCTTGTTTCAGACTGTAGTAAAATACTTTACACACAAAGCCAGTTATGTGCGCGGGGCCCCTTCATATATAATCGCAGCATTTTCGGGTCGGCCAAATTGCCATATCGCATTTGGCGATTATCGCGATTCGATAATTTTTTCTATATATTGTGCAGCCCTAGTAGGGACAGATATGGACAGTGAGCCCTGACCTGGAACCCAGACCACTTTCTCTACCTACTTGCAGTTTAAGCTCTAGATAGCAAGGCCGCAACTGGTCGACAGTCCCTATGCTAGTAAGATACAGAAACAGACAAACACCAAGAGACAGAAAAAACACACAGGGATAGTAATAGGAGAATGGATCAGAACCAGGCAGACAACGTAGTACAAAACAATAGACAGAGAGTAGTCAGAAGACAAGCCAAGATCAAATACCAGAAGTAATTCACAGTGCAAATCAAGTGAGACAGAGACAGAATCAAGAGAGACAAATCATGACAAGCGGAGGTCAAAAGCACAAACAAATCCAAATGAATCCAAGAACCAGGAACCTAGCTAGTGAGCCCAAACAAGACTATCACTGGCACTTGTTTGTGTTGAAGGTGGCCTACTTCTATATATCCTGCAGCGCCAAATAACAGTGGACTCTGGACAATAAGGTTTAGTCCAGAGTCCACTGGAATATAGGGCCAGGTCAACGAAAGGTGCAGTCATTTTTACAATCAATGGTCTTGTCGACAGCTTAACAGACAGAAACAGATTGGTGGGTGTGGACCAATGGACAGTCAGCTGCGGTGCCCTTAATAGGACAGGTTCAAAGTCCTTAATACAAAGTAGAAAAAGGTTTAACGGGTACCGCGCTAATTTGTAAAGCAGTATACAGGATCAAGAACCAGAAAGCAACGTGCCAAATTCGTATGATGCACAAACGAAAAATTCCAAATCCATAAACAATAATATACAGGCGGATCTCACACTTCCATATAAACCATGCGATGATTTTCAGCAACCTGATACTCAGCTGCGCATATATGAAGACGACTGTCTTACGTCTCCCAGTTCACATGCAAAAGAATGGATGTCCGCCTGCAATATACGGTGAAATCTCCCCTTGTGATAACAGTCACACGAAAAGCCTGATCCGAAAACAGTCCGGAATACCCTAATGAAGGACAGAAAAAGATTGCGCAATACCCTCGGGGTTTAAAAGTAGGAATACTTTAATCTACTTACAAAAGGCAAGTTTTCACAAGCATATAAAATACCCGACCCGGGTTTCGCACTTAGCTTCGTCAGGGGCTTCATATATGCGCAGCTGAGTATCAGGTTGCTGAAAATCATCGCATGGTTTATATGGAAGTGTGAGATCCGCCTGTATATTATTGTTTATGGATTTGGAATTTTTCGTTTGTGCATCATACGAATTTGGCACGTTGCTTTCTGGTTCTTGATCCTGTATACTGCTTTACAAATTAGCGCGGTACCCGTTAAACCTTTTTCTACTTTGTCGACAGCTTATTAAGGAATATTTTTATGTACAGAACCTCTAGAGATACAGACGAATACCTGCTGGAGTTATTTTACCCAAAAAAAAATCTATGCTAAATTCTCCTTTAAGAGATTACCACAACGATTCCTTTTAATCACTGTGTACACATCCCAGACATCTTTCCATATTCAACAATACACCTCCAACCTCTCAGCTCAGGCAAGAGATTAAACAGAGGTTCTTCCTAGATGCTTTCATGTAGACATGAAAAATAAACGTCTAATGAACAGATACTGGGGGGATGACTTTGTAGTGTTAGTACAGTTCATTGTATTGGGACAATGTCAAGTAAACACTGGGTGATGATGGGCAGGGGAGGGCTGGGGGTCTTTAAAGGCATTGTATCATTAGAAAATTACATATGACTTTTACAGTAATTTTACTGTAAAATTACAGATGACTTTTACAGTAATTTTACTCCAATAACTGTTTTTTTAGGATGTTATCGATATGATGATGTACACACGTAATGAGCTAATTGCTCTGAATGGGACCTAAATTGTCACTATTGCCCGCACAAACAACAAGGAAATTGACCACACATTATTTGTTGAAATCCGCCATCTTGCCAAAAACCCATAGGCAATTAAGAAGGAAAAGCTTCCCAAAAACGATTACATCTTCGGGGCCAATTCCAACTCAGAACCAGCATTTGCTGAAAGGGGCACTTCTAAACTGCCGTTCTGCGGTTAAGAATGCAGCCAACATTTATGATTTGATTTTATCTAATAATCTAGATTATTTGTGCCTAACTGAAACGTGGTTTTCGGAGGGGGTGGATCCTATGTTGGATTAATTGGTCCCCCCTTGTACAAAATTCTCCACATAGACAGGGCCACTAGAGGTGGAGGTGTTGCAATGGTCTTTCGTGAGCATCTAATGACAGGATTTGATGATGAACTGCTGGAATTGGCCACATCGGCCTTCCTAGATAGTCAAAAGAACATCATTGTGGGCGGCATACATTGATGGGCCAATGATGTGTCCAACATCCAAACCCAGCAATTATTAACATCTCTTGAGACCATTGGCTTCATGCAGGAGGTGACCTCCCCGACTCACAGGGGCGGCCACATCCTGGACTGGATTCTGACATCTGGGGTGGAGATACAGGTCCAATCCATACATGATCTAGTGTGGACTTATCATAAAAAGATAAGACTCTCACCCAACAAAGAAATTAAAAAATTCTTAATTTGGACTAATTTGGGAACAGCTCTAAGGAGAATCTGAATATAGATTTATTCCGCTCCATAGAATCCACGGAAGCAAAGCTATCAGCTTTTAATAATTACATAGAGGCTACACTAAACACCTTAGCACCTATGAAACATAAACAGCAACCTCATCCCCCTAATAAAAACCAGCCTTGGTTCACTGCTGAATTAAGAGAGGATAAAAAGACCACCATAGCCCTTGAAAGGACCTGGAGAAAAAATCCCATAGAAGACACCAAAATTAAATACAATATAAGTATGAGAAAGTACAGAGATAATATTAAAAAATACCAAAAGAACATACTACTCAAATAAAATAGCCAATGTGGCTAACAACTCCAGAGAAGTTTTCAAAGTGGCTAAAGAACTAGCCAATCCTAGATGTAAGATTGCAACGACGGAGCACTCTCAAGCACTGTGCCAGCAAATGGCCGACTACTTTGCTGAAAAAATTCTGAAACTTAGGGACAATATCCCAACGGTTCATAGGACGGACAAGACACTTTCTTCTTCATTTTAAACCTTACCCTATTCCTTCACAGAATTTCAGCCCATCTCTGAGGAGAGAACAATTGAAATCATTGGAGCTCTTAGATCCTCCTCCTCCTCGCCTCTAGACCCATGCCCGGCGGCCGTGGTGAAGTCCGCCGCGATTGCAATGGCACCATACATTCGAGACATTATAAATAGTTCCTTTTCCAGAGGTCAGGTGCCGGCTATTCTGAAGCAGGCAATGGTAACACCTCTGCCTAAGAAACCGGCGCTATTTGTGACCGATCTGAGTAACCTTAGACCGATTTCGGGACTGCCGTTCGTTGCAAAGATAGGCGAGAGGGAGGTTATCTGGAGGGATATCTGGAGGCCAATCACATTCTTGACGACTTCCGGAAGGGGTACTGAGACCGCTCTGGTCAATGTCCAGGATGATCTACTGATGGCATTAGACCAGAACGACTCCATGGTCCTAGTCCTTCTGGACCTATCATCCGCTTTTGACACTATTGACCATCAAGTGTTAATGAACCGGTTGAAAGTGGTAGCCGGATTAGATGGAAAGACTTTGGCATGGATGGTCTCATTTCTTTAGGACAGGGTACAACGAGTGAAGCTGGGGGTATTTCACTCAACTGATCTCTCACTCTCCTGTGGAGTACCACAATGCTCGGCACTATCCCCAGTCTTGTTCAACATCTATCTGAGACCATTGGCTGACATCATCAGGAGCCACAATCTTCAGTTTCATGTTTATGCAGATGATACACAACTGTACTTTAGGCCTGCCAAAGGAACAGTTGATCAAGTCGATCTGGCCGGATGTCTCTTGGAGATCGATCACTGGATGAGTGCCAATTATCTCAAGCTTAATGGCACCAAAACTGAATGTATTGCATTCAGTGACCAGAAAATTACACCCTCAGCACCCCAATGGCCATTGTCTTTTGGACCTGTCCCTGAGACAGCCACCCAGGTCAGGGACTTGGGAGTGGTCTTGGACTCCAGATTAACCCTGGCCCCTCAGATAAATCAGGTGGTTAGTACCTGCCACTACCAGCTGAAAATTCTGGGGAGGATTTTAAAATACATTGAATGCCCGCTCAGGAAAGCCTTGGTCGGAGCAGTGATCAGCAGTCGTTGGACTATTGTAATGCCTTGTACATGGGACTCCCTAAGAAGAACTTGCATAGACTTCAACTTGTGCAGAATGCCACAGCAAGGCTCATAACGGGTGTTGCCCGCCGAGAGCATATCACTCCCTCTCTTGATGCCTTGCACTGGCTCCCCGTCCAACAACGGGTGATGTTCAAGATTGGATGCTTCATGCATAGGGTATTCCATGGTGTGGGGCCCTTGTACCTGCGACGTAAATTCACCAGGTATGCCCCGTTGAGGACATTGAGGTCTAGTAACTCTGCGAATTTTAACATCCCGCAAGTTAACAAGATCAGGGGCCAGATTTTGGAACCACCTACCTCTGGCCCTGAAAATGATTCCTAGTCTTCTCTCATTCAGACGTGCACTGAAAACCTTACTTCTAAAACAGGCGTTTGATCTTCCTATATAACACTTATTTGGTTTATATAATTTTGGGGGTTTTCTTAAATCTTTGTCTATAAATTCACGGTTGGTAATGTTCTTTTATTTTAAAGATACTTTTTTCCCACGTTGATTAAATTGTTTTCTTCACATTCTCTATATCTCGTCCGAACCCTTTGAACCTTGAGATCCCCCTACCTTCCTCCCCTTTTTCTTGACTCTCCATTTGATAAGTTCTAGGAAATTGGTCTCTGGAATAGGTGCCTTCTTCTCTAGGCCTTTGTGGCCCATGGCAAAGTGTCATGCCTTCTTTTTTTCCTCCCTGTTGAATTAGTCAGCTAAGCGCATCGAGGCCCGAAGGGTAAGACTGCGTGTACACAAGACTATACATCATCATATCGTTTGAGGTTATTATTAGAAATATATATTTAACCAATGCTGGCTATTTTATTATACATTTCTAGGTGATTATCAAAATAAAATTGAACCCTGAAATATTGGAGTTTTCACATTGGCATCTCGAATATACACAAGAGGCTGACTTTGCCTGTTTTCTGCAGCTCACATTTTAGCTTTTCTGTATAGGCTGGGACAATAGGAACATAGTCACCTCATTATTAGGGATGAGCGAACTCGAACTGTATAGTTCGGGTTCGTACCGAATTTTGGGGTGTCCGTGACACGGACCCGAACCCGGACATTTTCGTAAAAGTCCGGGTTCGGGTTCGGTGTTCGTCGCTTTCTTGGCGCTTTTGTGACGCTTTCTTGGCGCTTTTTGAAAGGCTGCAAAGCAGCCAATCAACAAGCGTCATACTACTTGCCCCAAGAGGCCGTCACAGCCATGCCTACTATTGGCATGGCTGTGATTGGCCAGAGCACCATGTGACCCAGCCTCTATTTAAGCTGGAGTCACATAGCGCCGCCCGTCACTCTGCTCTGATTAGCGTAGGGAGAGGTTGCGGATGCGACAGTAGGGCGAGATTAGGCAGATTAACTCCTCCAAAGGACTTCACTTGATTAATCGATCGATCTGCAGCTGTGCATCATTGAGCTGCTGAAATTCAAATGCTCACTCACTGTTTTTAGGCTGCCCAGACCGTTTGTCAGTCACTTTTTTCTGGGGTGATCGGCGGCCATTTTGTGTCTTGTGCGGTGCTGCGACCAAGTGCATCCAAGCTGCGACCAAGTGCATTTAACCCTCAATGGTGTGGTTGTTTTTTGGCTAAAGCCTACATCAGGGTGAAGCTGTCACACCAAGTGCATTTAACCAGCAATAGTCTGTTCATTTTTTTGGCCATATACTAAATCAGGGGCAAGCTGCGCCTGTCACCAAGTGCATTTAACCCTCAATGGTGTGGTTGTTTTTTGGCTAAAGCCTACATCAGGGTGAAGCTGTCACACCAAGTGCATTTAACCAGCAATAGTCTGTTCATTTTTTGGCCATATACTACATCAGGGGCAAGCTGCGCCCGTCACCAAGTGCATTTAACCCTCAGTAGTGTGGTGCGTCAAGCTGTGACACCAAGTGCATTTAACCAGCAATAGTCTGTTCATTTTTTGGCCATATACTAAATCAGGGGCAAGCTGCGCCCGTCACCAAGTGCATTTAACCAGCAATAGTGTGGTTATTTTTTGGCCATATCCCAGTCTAATTCTGTCACTAAATCCATACCGGTCACCCAGCGCCTAAATACTAGGCCTCAAATTTATATCCCGCTAAATCTCTCGTTACCGCTGTCCTGTTGTGGCTGGGAAAGTTATTTAGTGTCCGTCAAAGCACATTTTTTGTTCTGGGTTGAAGTACAATTCCCAATTTAGCAATTTCATAATTTAGTGGTTCCTGCTATATCAGAGCTATTTGAAATCTATCCCTAAAAGGGTATATAATATTCAAGGTGCACATTGGGTCATTCAGAATAACTTCACACACACCCGCTACTGTGTATTTCCAAGTCTAATTCTGTCACTAAACCCATACCTGTCACCCAGCGCCTAAATACTAGGCCTCAAATTTATATCCTGCTAAATCTCTCGTTACCGCTGTCCTGTTGTGGCTGGGAAAGTTATTTAGTGTCCGTCAAAGCACATTTTTTGTTCTGGGTTGAAATACAATTCCCAATTTAGCAATTTCATAATTTAGTGGTTCCTGCTATATCAGAGCTATTTGAAATCTATCCCTAAAAGGGTATATAATATTCAAGGTGCACATTGGGTCATTCAGAATAACTTCACACACACCCGCTACTGTGTATTTCCAAGTCTAATTCTGTCACTAAACCCATACCTGTCACCCAGCGCCTAAATACTAGGCCTCAAATTTATATCCTGCTAAATCTCTCGTTACCGCTGTCCTGTTGTGGCTGGGAAAGTTATTTAGTGTCCGTCAAAGCACATTTTTTGTTCTGGGTTGAAATACAATTCCCAATTTAGCAATTTCATAATTTAGTGGTTTCTGCTATATCAGAGCTATTTGAAATCTATCCCTAAAAGGGTATATAATATTCAAGGTGCACATTGGGTCATTCAGAATAACTTCACACACACCCGCTACTGTGTATTTCTAAGTCTAATTCTGTCACTAAACCCATACCTGTCACCCAGCGCCTAAATACTAGGCCTCAAATTTATATCCTGCTAAATCTCTCGTTAACGCTGTCCTGTTGTGGCTGGGAAAGTTATTTAGTGTCCGTCAAAGCACATTTTTTGTTCTGGGTTTAAATACAATTCCCAATTTAACAATTTCATAATTTAGTGGTTTCTGCTATATCAGAGCTATTTGAAATCTATCCCTAAAAGGGTATATAATATTCAAGGTGCACATTGGGTCATTCAGAATAACTTCACACACACCCGCTACTGTGTATTTCCAAGTCTAATTCTGTCACTAAACCCATACCTGTCACCCAGCGCCTAAATACTAGGCCTCAAATTTATATCCTGCTAAATCTCTCGTTAACGCTGTCCTGTTGTGGCTGGGAAAGTTATTTAGTGTCCGTCAAAGCACATTTTTTGTTCTATGTTTAAATACAATTCCCAATTTAACAATTTCATAATTTAGTGGTTTCTGCTATATCAGAGCTATTTGAAATCTATCCCTAAAAGGGTATATAATATTCAAGGTGCACATTGGGTCATTCAGAATAACTTCACACACACGCTTCTGTGCATTTCCAAGTCTAATTCTGTCACTAAATCCATACCGGTCACCCAGCGCCTAAATACTAGGCCTCAAATTTATATCCCGCTGAATTTGAATACAATACATTGGGCCAAATAATATATTTGTTGTTGTGGTGAACCATAACAATGAGAAAAACATCTAGTAAGGGACGCGGACGTGGACATGGTCGTGGTGGTGTTAGTGGACCCTCTGGTGCTGGGAGAGGACGTGGCCGTTCTGCCACATCCACACGTCCTAGTGTACCAACTACCTCAGGTCCCAGTAGCCGCCAGAATTTACAGCGATATATGGTGGGGCCCAATGCCGTTCTAAGGATGGTAAGGCCTGAGCAGGTACAGGCATTAGTCAATTGGGTGGCCGACAGTGGATCCAGCACGTTCACATTATCTCCCACCCAGTCTTCTGCAGAAAGCGCACAGATGGCGCCTGAAAACCAACCCCATCAGTCTGTCACATCACCCCCATGCATACCAGGGAAACTGTCTCAGCCTCAAGTTATGCAGCAGTCTCTTATGCTGTTTGAAGACTCCGCTGGCAGGGTTTCCCAAGGGCATCCACCTAGCCCTTCCCCAGCGGTGAAAGACATAGAATGCACTGACGCACAACCACTTATGTTTCCTGATGATGAGGACATGGGAATACCACCTCAGCATGTCTCTGATGATGACGAAACACAGGTGCCAACTGCTGCGTCTTTCTGCAGTGTGCAGACTGAACAGGAGGTCAGGGATCAAGACTGGGTGGAAGACGATGCAGGGGACGATGAGGTCCTAGACCCCACATGGAATGAAGGTCGTGCCACTGACTTTCACAGTTCGGAGGAAGAGGCAGTGGTGAGACCGAGCCAACAGCGTAGCAAAAGAGGGAGCAGTGGGCAAAAGCAGAACACCCGCCGCCAAGAGACTCCGCCTGCTACTGACCGCCGCCATCTGGGACCGAGCACCCCAAAGGCAGCTTCAAGGAGTTCCCTGGCATGGCACTTCTTCAAACAATGTGCTGACGACAAGACCCGAGTGGTTTGCACGCTGTGCCATCAGAGCCTGAAGCGAGGCATTAACGTTCTGAACCTGAGCACAATCTGCATGACCAGGCACCTGCATGCAAAGCATGAACTGCAGTGGAGTAAACACCTTAAAACCAAGGAAGTCACTCAGGCTCCCCCTGCTACCTCTTCTGCTGCTGCCGCCTCGGCCTATTCTGCTGCTGCCGCCTCGGCCTCTTCCTCCGCCTCTGGAGGAACGTTGGCACCTGCCGCCCAGCAAACAGGGGATGTACCACCAAAACCACCACCACCACCTCCGTCACCAAGCGTCTCAACCATGTCACACGCCAGCGTTCAGCTCTCCATCTCACAAACATTTGATAGAAAGCGTAAATTCCCACCTAGCCATCCTCGATCCCTGGCCCTGAATGCCAGCATTTCTAAACTACTGGCCTATGAAATGCTGTCATTTAGGCTGGTGGACACAGACAGCTTCAAACAGCTCATGTCGCTTGCTGTCCCACAGTATGTTGTTCCCAGCCGGCACTACTTCTCCAAGAGAGCCGTGCCTTCCCTGCACAACCAAGTATCCGATAAAATAAAGTGTGCACTGCGCAACGCCATCTGTGGCAAGGTCCACCTAACCACAGATACGTGGACCAGTAAGCACGGCCAGGGACGCTATATCTCCCTAACTGCACACTGGGTAAATGTAGTGGCAGCTGGGCCCCAGGCGGAGAGCTGTTTGGCGCACGTCCTTCCGCCGCCAAGGATCGCAGGGCAACATTCTTTGCCTCCTGTTGCCACCTCCTCCTTCTCGGCTTCCTCCTCCTCTTCTTCCACCTGCTCATCCAGTCAGCCACACACCTTCACCACCAACTTCAGCACAGCCCGGGGTAAACGTCAGCAGGCCATTCTGAAACTCATATGTTTGGGGGACAGGCCCCACACCGCACAGGAGTTGTGGCGGGGTATTGAACAACAGACCGACGAGTGGTTGCTGCCGGTGAGCCTCAAGCCCGGCCTGGTGGTGTGTGATAATGGGCGAAATCTCGTTGCAGCTCTGGGACTAGCCAATTTGACGCACATCCCTTGCTTGGCGCATGTGCTGAATTTGGTGGTGCAGAAGTTCATTCACAACTACCCCGACATGTCAGAGCTGCTGCATAAAGTGCGGGCCGTCTGTTCGCGCTTCCGGCGTTCACATCCTGCTGCTGCTCGCCTGTCTGCGCTACAGCGTAACTTCGGCCTTCCCGCTCACCGCCTCATATGCGACGTGCCCACCAGGTGGAACTCCACCTTGCACATGCTGGACAGACTGTGCGAGCAGCAGCAGGCCATAGTGGAGTTTCAGCTGCAGCACGCACGGGTCAGTCGCACTACAGAACAGCACCACTTCACCACCAATGACTGGGCCTCCATGCGAGACCTGTGTGCCCTGTTGCGCTGTTTCGAGTACTCCACCAACATGGCCAGTGGCGATGACACCGTTATCAGCGTTACAATACCACTTCTATGTCTCCTTGAGAAAACACTTAGGGCGATGATGGAAGAGGAGGTGGCCCAGGAGGAGGAGGAGGAGGAGGAGGAAGAGGGGTCATTTTTAGCACTTTCAGGCCAGTCTCTTCGAAGTGACTCAGAGGGAGGTTTTTGGCAACAGCAGAGGCCAGGTACAAATGTGGCCAGCCAGGGCCCACTACTGGAGGACGAGGAGGACGAGGATGAGGAGGAGGTGGAGGAGGATGAGGATGAAGCATGGTCACAGCGGGGTGGCACCCAACGCAGCTCGGGTCCATCACTGGTGCGTGGCTGGGGGGAAAGGCAGGACGATGACGATACGCCTCCCACAGAGGACAGCTTGTCCTTACCCCTGGGCAGCCTGGCACACATGAGCGACTACATGCTGCAGTGCCTGCGCAACGACAGCAGAGTTGCCCACATTTTAACCTGTGCGGACTACTGGGTTGCCACCCTGCTGGATCCACGCTACAAAGACAATGTGCCCACCTTACTTCCTGCACTGGAGCGTGATAGGAAGATGCGCGAGTACAAGCGCACGTTGGTAGACGCGCTACTGAGAGCATTCCCAAATGTCACAGGGGAACAAGTGGAAGCCCAAGGCCAAGGCAGAGGAGGAGCAAGAGGTCGCCAAGGCAGCTGTGTCACGGCCAGCTCCTCTGAGGGCAGGGTTAGCATGGCAGAGATGTGGAAAACTTTTGTCAACACGCCACAGCTAACTGCACCACCACCTGATACGCAACGTGTTAGCAGGAGGCAACATTTCACTAACATGGTGGAACAGTACGTGTGCACACCCCTCCACGTACTGACTGATGGTTCGGCCCCATTCAACTTCTGGGTCTCTAAATTGTCCACGTGGCCAGAGCTAGCCTTTTATGCCTTGGAGGTGCTGGCCTGCCCGGCAGCCAGCGTTTTGTCTGAACGTGTATTCAGCACGGCAGGGGGCGTCATTACAGACAAACGCAGCCGCCTGTCTACAGCCAATGTGGACAAGCTGACGTTCATAAAAATGAACCAGGCATGGATCCCACAGGACCTGTCCGTCCCTTGTCCAGATTAGACATTAACTACCTCCCCATAACCATATATTATTGGACTCCAGGGCACTTCCTCATTCAATCCTATTTTTATTTTCATTTTACCATTATATTGCGAGGCTACCCAAAGTTGAATGAACCTCTCCTCTGCCTGTGTGCTAGGCCTAAATATATGCCAATGGACTGTTGCAGTGGTGGCTGACATGAAGCCTGATTCTCTGCTATGACATGCAGACTAATTCTCTGCTGACATGAAGCCAGATTGTCTGTTACGGGACCTCTCTGCTCTGCCTGTGTGCTAGGCCTAAATATATGCCAATGGACTGTTGCAGTGGTGGGTGACGTGAAGCCTCATTCTCTGCTATGACATGCAGACTGATTCTCTGCTGACATGAAGCCAGATCGTCTGTTACGGGACCTCTCTGCTCTGCCTGTGTGCTAGGCCTAAATATATGCCAATGGACTGTTGCAGTGGTGGGTGACGTGAAGCCTCATTCTCTGCTATGACATGCAGACTGATTCTCTGCTGACATGAAGCCAGATTGTCTGTTACGGGACCTCTCTGCTCTGCCTGTGTGCTAGGCCTAAATATATGCCAATGGACTGTTGCAGTGGTGGGTGACGTGAAGCCTCATTCTCTGCTATGACATGCAGACTGATTCTCTGCTGTCATGAAGCCAGATTGTCTGTTACGGGACCTCTCTGCTCTGCCTGTGTGCTAGGCCTAAATATATGCCAATGGACTGTTGCAGTGGTGGGTGACGTGAAGCCTCATTCTCTGCTATGACATGCAGACTGATTCTCTGCTGACATGAAGCCAGATTGTCTGTTACGGGACCTCTCTGCTCTGCCTGTGTGCTAGGCCTAAATATATGCCAATGGACTGTTGCAGTGGTGGGTGACGTGAAGCCTCATTCTCTGCTATGACATGCAGACTGATTCTCTGCTGTCATGAAGCCAGATTGTCTGTTACGGGACCTCTCTGCTCTGCCTGTGTGCTAGGCCTAAATATATGCCAATGGACTGTTGCAGTGGTGGGTGACGTGAAGCCTCATTCTCTGCTATGACATGCAGACTGATTCTCTGCTGACATGAAGCCAGATCGTCTGTTACGGGACCTCTCTGCTCTGCCTGTGTGCTAGGCCTAAATATATGCCAATGGACTGTTGCAGTGGTGGGTGACGTGAAGCCTCATTCTCTGCTATGACATGCAGACTGATTCTCTGCTGACATGAAGCCAGATCGTCTGTTACGGGACCTCTCTGCTCTGCCTGTGTGCTAGGCCTAAATATATGCCAATGGACTGTTGCAGTGGTGGGTGACGTGAAGCCTCATTCTCTGCTATGACATGCAGACTGATTCTCTGCTGTCATGAAGCCAGATTGTCTGTTACGGGACCTCTCTGCTCTGCCTGTGTGCTAGGCCTAAATATATGCCAATGGACTGTTGCAGTGGTGGGTGACGTGAAGCCTCATTCTCTGCTATGACATGCAGACTGATTCTCTGCTGACATGAAGCCAGATCGTCTGTTACGGGACCTCTCTGCTCTGCCTGTGTGCTAGGCCTAAATATATGCCAATGGACTGTTGCAGTGGTGGGTGACGTGAAGCCTCATTCTCTGCTATGACATGCAGACTGATTCTCTGCTGACATGAAGCCAGATCGTCTGTTACGGGACCTCTCTGCTCTGCCTGTGTGCTAGGCCTAAATATATGCCAATGGACTGTTGCAGTGGTGGGTGACGTGAAGCCTCATTCTCTGCTATGACATGCAGACTGATTCTCTGCTGTCATGAAGCCAGATTGTCTGTTACGGGACCTCTCTGCTCTGCCTGTGTGCTAGGCCTAAATATATGCCAATGGACTGTTGCAGTGGTGGGTGACGTGAAGCCTCATTCTCTGCTATGACATGCAGACTGATTCTCTGCTGACATGAAGCCAGATCGTCTGTTACGGGACCTCTCTCCTCTGCCTGGGTGCTGGGCCTAAATTTATGACAATGGACTGTTGCAGTGGTGGCTGACGTGAAGCCTGATTCTCTGCTATGACATGCAGACTGATTCTCTGCTGACATGAAGCCAGATCCTCTGTTACGGGACCTCTCTCCTCTGCCTGGGTGCTGGGCCTAAATTTATGAAAATGGACTCTTACAGTGGTGGGTGACGTGAAGCCTGATTCTCTGCTATGACATGAAGACTGATTCTCTGCTGACATGAAGCCAGATTGTCTGTTACGGGACCTCTCTCCTCTGCCTGGGTGCCGGGGCCTAAATATCTGAGAATGGACTGTTCCAGTGGTGGGTGACGGGAAGCCAGATTCTCTGCTATGGAACCTCTCTCCAATTGATTTTGGTTAATTTTTATTTATTTAATTTTTATTTTAATTAATTTCCCTATCCACATTTGTTTGCAGGGGATTTACCTACATGTTGCTGCCTTTTGCAGCCCTCTAGCCCTTTCCTGGGCTGTTTTACAGCCGTTTTAGTGCCGAAAAGTTCGGGTCCCCATTGACTTCAATGGGGTTCGGGTTCGGGACGAAGTTCGGATCGGCTTCGGATCCCGAACCCGAACATTTCCGGGATGTTCGGCCGAACTTCTCGAACCCGAACATCCAGGTGTTCGCTCAACTCTACTCATTATCTTAACACAGTGGCAGATTTAATGTCCGTTCTACAATAGTTCCTGAAGGCCTAGATAAACCAGGATATATACACATAAGGCTCTGTAGTGGCTGTACCCTATCTCTTCCTGAAGACTATAATAATCTATGACATTTCTCTGTCATTTAGTACCTATCGATTACAGCAGCCATCATGTACACATATCGTTCTGCACTGTCTATACAGACAACACAGGTAGGAATCATGTCTCCAATATGGCTACTCCAGGAATATTTTTATAAAATAACTACATAAAAAAATAAGGAACAAACAGCAACTGAAAACAATACATAAAACACTCCCTTTAATTCATGTCATTTTCATTAGGAATGGTCTTGTATGAGTTAATGGGGAACATATTTAGCCAGTGTTGCATTACATTCATAGCTTGACTACTATTTATTCTGTGTGTGTTATCTGGGTTTATTGTCAGGAATATAAACACTCTCACTAGGCATGAGTAGCTCCACAGGGATTTGTTTCATGTTTGAAAGCAACTTATCAAGGGTATCAAAAGGATAAAAGAAGCTTTTAATTACTGAAATTGCTGCAGAATTTAACATCCTCAATGGCAAGATTTGTTCTACGCAGTGAATTCATCAACGATTCGGGGTGGTTTTACCTTGCATTCGCCATCACAATGTTATGCAAGTAATACTGGTCACAGACTTATTTTTTAAATATATATTTAAAGCAGAGACAATTCTAGCCTTTCTGCTGCCTAAGGCGAAAATTGAAATTGCGCCTCCCACCCAGCCCCAGTGTTAAATCCTTAATCCAAATACCATTCCCCAGTCCTACTGTTAAGGACATATGTGGACAGAGATTACATACGGCGCTACGAAAAATACAGGGTAATAAAGCACTACATACCTATCACATCAGGTGATGCCTCCTTTGTTGTAGCCGTTCTACATTCAAAGACCAGACCACCTACATAACATCTTTCAGATGTGTCTCTTCTCTGCAGAGTTTGACATACAGACATCTTAGATTCCTCACTTTTCGATCATCCTCCCCTTCCTGGTTTCCCAACATCGTCATTCCGCTGCTGGGAAATACCAATACTAAGCCCACTGTGCTCCACAATGCCCCCAAATACTATACTTCAGAAATAATAGTGCCATACAGATAGTCCTCTATAATAATAGTGCTCCCAGGCTGCTCTTTATAGTAATAGTGCCTCCTAGAGTACTCCAATAGCAACCCCATAAATAGTAATCCTGTCACGTGAGGCAAACACCACACTGTGCATAACAGGGAAGGGGGAACAGAGAATCAGGCCTGAGAACTAGGGAAGAAAGATGGACAGTATGAACAGACTCCAGAGGTAGGTGTGTTCATACACAGGAATACCTAGAGTCCTATCAAGCCCTATAGGACCCTGGTACTAAAGGCAGGGATGAGACTACCTGTTCCTCCAAAAGGAAGGGCGCACAGGAGTCTCCTTCAGGCCTAATACAAACAATAGGGAAATGCAACACACAGATCCCAAACAAAATACAAAAGGGAAAGGAAAGACTTAACTTCAAAGGAGCAATGTAAGCACCAGGAACTCTGCCGAGATCCACACACCAGCAATCCACAACTGAAACTGAAGCTATAAACTGCACAGCATTGTGGGAGAAGCAAAAATAAATAAGGAAGGTTAAATGACTACATAAGCAACACCTGAGGCAAGGGGTGTGGCCATTACCAGAAACAACACAGACGCCTATTGCCAGTCTCACCGATCTCCTACCATCTGTTGCGGGAACGTCCGTGACGAATGCCCTCCATATTGTGCTCAATAATAATGCCCCCTCAATACCCCAAACTGTGCAATACAGATAGTCCCCCCCATAGTAATAGTGCTCCAAGTTTTTAATAGTAATAGTGCCTCCCTGCAGTAATATTATTAGTAGTAATGCCCTCCATATTGTGCCCAATAATAATCCCCTAACCGTACCCCCAATATTAATAATTACACCATATAGTTCCTAGTAGAAATAAGGCCCCCTATAGTACCCCCAGCAGTAACAAGGCCCCTCTATAAGGCATCCCTTTAGATCCCCCAGTAGTAATAAGGCCGATCTATAAGACACCCCTATAGAGTCCAAAGTAGTAATAAATAGTCCTCTATAGTGGCCCCAGTAATTATAATGCTGCTTGTAGTAGACCCAGTATTTATAAAGCCCCGCTACTGTTCCCCCAGTAGTTATAATGATCACCTGTAGTGCCCCCTGTACAATAAGGCCCCAATAGTGCCACTGCATATAATGAACCCCCTGTAGTACCCATATGTATAATGCCCCCTGTATTATAATGCCCCCATAAAGCCTCCTGTAGTGTTAGCATGTTTAGTGCACTTACCTCCCCCAAAAGAATAATGCCTCCCTGTAGTTGTATATATAACGCTCTCCCCCCATTCCTGTAGTGCCCCCAGTATTATAATTCCCCCTCTGTATTGGTAGTATATATATTGCCCCCTCTGTAGTGGTAGTATATATAATGGCAGCACGGTGGCTCAGTGGTTAGCACTGGTGCCTTCCAGCGCCTGTATTGATAGTATATATATTTGCCCCTTGTGATATATAAAGGCCCCCTGCAATTGCAGTATATATAATGGTGCCTCTGTATTGATAGTGTATATAAAAGCCTCCTCTGTAGCATATATATATATTGTCCCCCTCTTTATTGATAGTATACATAATGCCCCCTCTGTAGTATATATAATGGCCCCATCTGTATTGACAGCATACATAATGGTATCCTCTGTATTGATAGTATTTATAATGGCCCCCTCTGTAGTATATATAATGCCCCCCTATAGTGCCCTCAGTACTGCCAGAATACATACATTAAATTATTAAAAAATAAATAAATAAACCAAATACTCTCCTGTGTTTCACTATCTGCTGCCTTTTGCAATGCAAACCACAGGCTCTTCCCGCCTGTAGCCTGAGATCCAATTACACAAAATATAAGAATCACAGAAATAACAGAAAGATTTCAGGAACGTGGTTATCCACTGACTGTTCTGAATGAAGCCAGGGAAGGGGTACAGGAGCCCGTTTAGGCTCAGAAACGCGTTGGATTGAATTTGTCCCCTGAAGGCTTCCATACTCAGTGCGGTGACGTCACACGCCAAGTTCCCGGACTTCAACTGGGGTTCCCTCGCGTGAGTGATCTGCTGCCGGCCGGAGCACCACCCACGCTAGAGGTTGAACCTGAAGGCGCTTTTGGAAACCAACCCACCGGATCCAATAAGAAGAACACTCTATGGACAGACTATCTGTTAAATAAGGTAACTACTCCAAAGATTACTGTGAATATTTTTCTCCATACACACCCACCTACTACTGTGAATACCCCTTGTACTTCTACTCAATACTTTGAAACGTATCGGAATCAGCGCAGGTTCCGATTCTGATTTGAGTCCAAATCAGACCTTAAAAAATACTTTTACATTACGGTCACTGCAGCAGACCGTGGCAGTAAACCTTGCAGCGATTCCCTGTATGATACAAAGGTTTTAGTGAACTAGGGAGCGCGGGTGGGCTTGTATATATTCTACAAGCCTTTTATATGTGGGTGAGACAATGCAGGCAGTGAGGGATCGGATCAGTAAGCATAAATTCGATATTAGGACAAAAAAACGTATGTTACCGGTCCCATATCATTTTGAAAAATTTAAACATACCATTGCACAGTTTCGGTTTCAGGTGTTAGAACAGGTAAAGAGACCTAGAAGAGGAGGTGATGTCAAAAGACTTCTCCTTAGGGGTCTAAACAGGGATTATGGGGTCATACATTTATAAAGTTTTCTAAAAAGTTTTCTAAACAGATAAATATATCATCATAAATGTTTAATATATGTCTTATATATTTCTCTTAGACCTCAGCCTTATGATGAAAAGAACACTTAGATTCTCCAATAAGGTAGAAAAGATTCTCTGTCATGTGTTACTTTATTTCACTTTGTTTTATTAGCTGATTGATTATTGATTGAACACCACCCACCAGAATGGGTGGAGACGTCCCTATATGGGCGGTACTACATGCTATATATGACTTGATTTTTCTTTTTGGATGTACCTGTTGAGAAAGGCTTGCATGCCGAAACGCGTCCTGGTTGTAGGACTCTTTATTTTCATGGAAAAATAAAAAAAGAAGCTTATTCATAAAGACACAGCAGCTGGGATTCTTTTTTCGTTGTAGCCTGAGTTCCCACATCCCAGTGCAGGCGGTCACAATGACATCACAGTGCCCTCCTGCTCTGGGTATCACAAGATTAGGTTATAGCCAGTGTCGGACTGGGGTACCTAGGGCCCACCAGTAAAATTTATTTTGGGGCCCACCGTAAGGATACATTCCAATATAATAAATAATCTAACACGTTTTTTATATCGTTTTATATACGCTGGTTGAGGTGCTGTACATTGAATATATGTATGTAGTGCATTAAATCTAATGTGTTATGTGCAGGGGTTTGGAGACTAGGGGCCCACCTTGCTCAGGGGCCCACCGGGGGATTCCCCTGTACCCCTGTGGGCCAGTCTGAGCCTGGTTATAACTTATGCCTGTGTTGTGACGTCATCGTGTTATCCCACAAGACCTGATGCAGGAGGTTGCGGTGATGTCATCTCAATCTACTGTGCCGTTCTAGGCCTCAGCACTAGTGGCCTATGAGGCCAAACAGTGGAAATGTAGGCTCCCGTGCCCCTCTGTAATATGCCGCCTCCCTCAGGGGCAGGTTGGCCACCGCCTGAGGTGAGATACTAATCTTCGCTCATGGCAGAAGCGGGCCTGTTTATAGGGGTTGTCTTTTTGTAGGTTGATCACAGGTAGTCCTGCTGGGATCTCCAGTGATTAGCTATACTGTACAGGCAGCAAATGTTTAACTGCACTGCAACATCTCCACAGGAGAAATGTAGAATTACATGAAAATCAGTGGTCTGGTTAAGTAATGCATATCTGTGCTGAGTCCTCCAAATGGAGAGAGACACTCATTGGAGCTGCTTTCTGGTCCAGCTAATAGATCTGTGTAGTTCTACAAAGGCTGTTGTAGGTGTATTTGTTACTAGGCACCCGAGCGCAGGTGCCTAGGTCAACAGAATTTAGGGCAGAACTATAATGAGTGCATTTTTTAAGTATGCCCCTGTGTGTGTAACATAGTGTATGTAAGGTATGTCTACAAAGTTATGCAAGCATTTAGGTATTCTAAGTGCTTATATGTATTACTGTATGTAGTGCATGTGTAATGAATGTGTGCATTCATGTAGTAAGCGTCTGTGTGTTGCATATACTATAGTCCAGCAACCACCGGCACTCCAGCTGTTGTGAAACTACAACTCCCAGCATGCTCCATTCACTGCTATAGGAGTTCCAAGAACAGCAAGCAAGAGTGCATGCTGGGAGTCGTAGTTTCACCACAGCTGGAGTGCCGGAGGTTGCTGAACCCTGCTGTAGTCAATGTGCATATGTAAGCATGTCTGTATAAGTGTGCATGTGTGTGTATGTATGTATGTATGTGCTGTAGGGATTTCCCAAATGGTAGCCTTCAGAAAAATACACAGTAGCCTTTTAGTGGTGGAAATCAAAGTAAGAAATGTATTTTATTGTTGGCACACCACAATTCAACAGGCGGCAGTAATCAGCTTACTTTAGCTGACACTTAAAGAAAACAATTTAGTCTTGAATCTGAACAATCACATAGAAAGTTTTAGGGCACAGTACCGTACTCCCCACGGAGTGGATAGGAACCTTGCTTTGTCCTTTGTCTCTCGGCAGAGACCCTCCGGTTTTCACTCAGCTCCAAAAACACACAGCTACACAGAGCTCCACCATCAGCCAGGTAATCACACCCCTGACCCTGCTGGCTGACTTTTTGTAAGCCTGTCAAAACCCGGCCTGGACCATGGGGAACAGCCACCCACCCTGCACTTTGGCTGCTCCCAGTAAGAGCCGGCCCGGATTAAATTTTCACAGCTATGCTAACTATCAAAGTGTCCATCAGCAACTGCATATGACATATGCACTACTGGCTCCTACTTCACCGAGGCCAGGAACCTCGGTGACACATATCTTCCATCGATGATGGTCCCTTGTGCCTTTCTACAGTGCATAGTGAGTGTGTAGGTCTGTAATGTTTTTCCTTACCTTTACATTTATAGTCACATTGCGATATCTATCTTAATAATTTTACCATCACACATATACTGTTATAGCCCAACCTTAGCCAACAACACTAAAATGTATCTTCTATGATGAAAAGCGGCTGGTATTTTTCAGACATTGGCCCATATTTACTAACGTGAGAGCACCAAGATGTAGAAAAAGTTTCTGTGCCTAATCTGGCAATGGGCGTGACTTCACAAGAAAGGAGTGTGGCTTAGTAGAAAAGGGGTGTGGTCTATCATGCACCTTTTGCTGCGCCACTATTCTGGCATACATTTTTGCCTCAAAGTAAGTCAACCAATAGTTTGTATAAAAAGTGTCTATCTCTTCACCAGATTTATCAACCATCCGGAGCCCCTGTGATCAGGTGCAGGTCCAGGCAGCCATAAACATTCATTAGCTGTCGACCAAAAGATTGTTTGACCAACAGCTATATCTCCCAACTCACACTTGCACATACACAATCGGCTCGGCTGAAATTGTATGCGTATTTAATGGGGAGAAGGGAGAAAGCCGATGCCAGACACTTCTGGCGGTGACTTACCTCCCATGAGAACAAAAGGATCAGGCGAAAATATTCACTTCACCCAATCCTTCTCTCCCCAGACATCATCTGCCAGGGGTGGACACCAAGCTCCTCACACACATTAGGCTCGCTTGAGAGCACGATTTTGTCTTATGTTTAACGTATACAAAAAACTTATATGTTAAAAGTATGCTCCAACGGATGCCATAAAGTGGCATCGATCACCATAGATTTCTGTTGTAAAAAAAAAAGTATACATTAATATATATGTTTTTTTACAGGACTCTGCGGGATGGAAGAGCGTAGTGTACTACGCTTTTGTATCCCTTTTTTCCCCTAACGTATATACCGTATTTAAATGTAGGGCAAAATCATGATGTGAACCCAGCCTTAGACTGTCCGCTGATACTGCTGTTCTCGGTGGGTTTGGCCGATAATACCCTAATGTGTATGGGGGCCTTAAAGGAATTGTGTCACTTCAGCAAATAGCATTTATCATGTAGAGATAGTTAATGCAAGGCACTCACTAATGTATTGTGATTGTCCATATTGTCTCCTTTGCTGGCTGGATTCATTTTTCCATCACATTATACACTGCTCGTTTCCATAGTTATGACCATCCTGCAATCCTGCAGTGGCGGCTGTGCTTGCATACTATAGAAAAAAGTGCTGGCCTCTCTGGTGGCCGGACTGCTGAAGAACACAAAGGCCGGCGTGTTTTCCTACAGTGTGCAAGCATGGCCCCGCTGCTGGATGGTAGGGTGGCCATAACCATGGAAACGAGCCATGTATAATGTGATGGAATCCAGCCAGCAAAGGAGACAATATGGAGAATCATTATAAATTAGTAAGTGCCTTGTATTAACTTTTTCTACATGATAAATGCCATCTGCTGAAGTGAGACAGCCCCTTTAAGGGGGTAATGTATCAAGTGCTCTGCACCAGAAAAATTTAGTGATTTTACTATTTTGTAGGTTGAGTAGGCGTTTGGGCAAAATTTAGGGCGAATTTGCTGCATATTTAGTGCTGTTTGTGCCATGCCTGGCAATTTGCATTTACTAAGGGGCGGCTAGGTGTCTTGTGGACGAAGCTACATTTGTTGCCAGATTTATCTTTGCAACTGTTTTTAAAGTAGCAAAGAAAGTCGTAAGCGTACACCTTGTGGCGTACAAATGGAACTTCTTAAAAAAAATATGATAAGACTTTAGACTGGAAAAAGTATTTTTTGTGACAAATTTAACAAATGGCAAGCAACATTTTGTAAATCTGTCACACAAAATATGGCTTCAAACCAAGCGGGCAAGTCAAAAAAATGTCTAAAAGTGTCATATTAATACATTCCCCCCTAGGGTTTAAGCCATCTGTAGGGTTAGAGAATCTGCCCCACTTTTTAGTAAAAGGAGAAAATGTGAGTAGAGGACCATGTCCCTCTTACCTGCAAGCAAATTTTGTTTAGAAACGTTGCAGCCTAGTAAATGGGCATCTTCAGTGCCTGGCATGAGATGTAAATAGGGCCCTGGGTGGAGGCAAGGGTGTTGTCTAACAAAAGGCTATTACCTTCAAAAAGTGGGCTCCTGTCAAAACAGAACCCATTAGACCATGACCAAAATTTAGAACCTCTGCGTCTGGAGGAAAGAAGGTTTGTACACAAACATAGAAGAGGATTCTTTACGGTAAGAGCAGTGAGACTATGGAACTCTCTGCCTGAGGAGGTGGTGATGGTGAGTACAATAAAGGAATTCAAGAGGGGCCTGGATGTATTTCTGGAGTGTAATAATATTACAGGCTATAGCTTCTAGAGAGGGGCCTGGATGTATTTCTGGAGTGTAATAATATTACAGGCTATAGCTACTAGAGAGGGGCCTGGATGTATTTCTAGAGTGTAATAATATTACAGGCTATAGCTACTAGAAAGGGGTTGTTGATCCAGGGAGTCAGTCTGATTGCCTGATTGGAGTCGGGAAGGAATTTTTTATTCCCCTAAAGTGGAGAAAATTGGCTTCTACCTCACAGGTTTTTTTTTTTTGCCTTCCTCTGGATCAACTTGCAGGATGACAGGCCGAACTGGATGGACAAATGTCTTTTTTCGGCCTTGTGTACTATGTTACTATGTATTTGTTATTTACAGGCCCTTTCCGGTATTGCAGTTCAACCCCATTAACATGAACGTTGTAAAAGCAACCATTAAAGGGGTGGTCTCACTTCAGCAAATTACATTTATCATGTAGAGGAAGTTAATACAAGCCACTTACTAATGTACTGTTATTATTCATATTGCTTCCTTTGCTGGCTTGATGCATTTTTCCATCATAATATACACGTATTATTTCCAGGTGTTACGACCACCCTGCAATGCAGCAGCGGTGGTCGTGCTTGCACACTATAGGAAAAAGTGTCGGAGTGCACATAGTCACGCATGCGTAGCAGCTTCCGTCCCATCCACCTCGTATCTGCGCTGCAGCGGTGGTCATAACCATTGAAACGACCAAGACCCAAACAGCAGTCACAGGTAAAGTCTACAAATCAAATGACTCGGGCATTTTGCTTAGTGAGGTTCCACAGGCCACTGACTGAGGAGTGCCATGAGGAAACCCTTAAAAGGAACGGTGTCCCTGAATTTCGATAAACTTTTATTAAATGTGTTACTGCCGTTCATTGGGGTGCAGCTAGTAAGGTGAGTTAATCCGACATGTGCTATATAATAATGCAGAAAACGATGCCATCTGAAAAGCTGAGTGCTTGCCATTTTCTAGAAAGGCTCCTCCTCCATATTTACCACTTAAAATGCTTTATGGATCTCACCAAATGTGCTGCACTTTACAAAGTACAGCTGACTCGTGTTATTTAGCACAAGCAACCGAGCACTTAGAGAATGTACTGAGGTCAGACAGGAAGATGGAGCCAGAAAATGCTTCCGAATTACTGGAAAAGACTGACAAGACGATGGCTGAACACCAATTACCTTCAATGGACTGCGCAAATTGAAGAACTGAGAAACAGCATGGATTATGGAGGACATTTAGAAGAAGCGAACTAAACCTGCATTATAGTTAAAGAGTGAAGCCCCATAGATGTAGATGTTCTATGTCCTCTCAAAGTTCCATTTACTGCATTATTGTACTAGAAGTAAACTACGGAACAATGCATCTTTAACATTCTGGTTAATGACTATAATCCAAGAACTACAATGAAAACTGACTCTTACTACAGGAGTATAGCAATGTGATCCTATAAATTATCTTTCCAACCATCCACCTGTCATGATTCAGTACAATGGTTATAGATGAAAACGCTTCAGATGCTTCATTTTTGTCAGCAGTACTGTTACAATCCACTAGGCGGCGTATTGAATCAATGGAATTTAAAAGATTTTCCCCTTTAAAACAGGGTTTTTTGTCTTACTAGTTTAATTTTTAGTGCCAAGGTCTGTGTTCACCGTTCAACAGAAAGCAGTGGATGGCAAAACAATGTGGAGTATAAATATCATAGTAAAAAGGGCATATGTGCCAATCATAAGCAATGTGTAAGCTGCGCCATGCATAAACAAGCTGTCAGCATGTGTCTTGTCCTGGGATAAGATGGATGAGCTGCAACTGCTTGGTGCCCAAACAATATCAGGACAAATCTGAGCTCAGATGAGATCTAGTTCAACAGCAGGAATCCTAAAATTCTTCACCTTTGTGACATGGAAAACTGAACCCTCAAGAGCAACATCACTCGCTAGACGCTGTACTTCCACTCTAAATGTTTCTTAGTGTTCACTGATTCACATTTACATGGTCAATACATTCATGTACCATACTTTTCGGCATACGTACAGTAAAAGTTTTAGGCAGGTATGGAAAAAATGCTGCAAAGTTAGAGCGCTTGAAGAAATAAAAGTAGGTCGGGAAAGTGGCCATGGTTAGTTTTGTTAATTTGCTTCCCTCCAGATTTATCACTGCGATGAAAAAAAAGTTGCAATCTCACTCTAGTAGTGGACTGGTTAAAAAACTGGAGAAGCCTTTGTAGAAAAAAAGAGGTGAAAATATAAGCCAGATTTTTCAAACAACATGCACCATTTGGTAAATCTGTTGCAACTTTTGCCAACGCAAATTAACGGGTCTGCATACGATCCGCAAAAAATGAGGTTTAGGGTACTTTCACACTTGCGTTTTTCTTTTCCAGCATAGAGTTCCGTCCTAGGTGCTCTATACCGGAAAATAACTGATCAGATTTATCCCCATGCATTCTGAATCTAGAGCATTTCCGTTCAGGATGCATCAGGATGTCTTTAGTTCAGTCTTTTTGACTAATCAGGCAAAAGATAAAACCGCAGCATGCTACGGTTTTATCTCCGGACAAAATAAACTGAAGACTTGCCTGAATGCCGGATCCGGAATTTTTTTCCTTAGGAATGTATTAGTGCCGGATCCGGCATTCAAAATGAACGTGAAAAAAAATCGTAACGGATCCGTTTGTCCGTATGACAAACTGATCCATTCTTGCAATGCGTTTGTAAGATGGATCAGGATCCTGTTCAGTCTTAAAATGCATTCAGTTGGCATACGTTTTGACGGAACTGCCTGCCGGATTCCTCTACCGCAAGTGTGAAATTAGCCTTAGATGTACAGTCGTGGCCAAAAGTTTTGAGAATAACACAAATATTAGTTTTCACAAAGTTTGCTGCTGAACTGCTTTTAGATCTTTGTTTCAGTTGTTTCTGTGATGTAGTGAAATATAATTACACGCACTTCATACGTTTCAAAGGCTTTTATCGACAATTACATGACATTTATGCAAAGAGTCAGTATTTGCAGTGTTGGCCCTTCTTTTTCAGGACCTCTGCAATTCGACTGGGCATGCTCTCAATCAACTTCTGGGCCAATTCCTGACTGATAGCAACCCATTCTTTCATAATCACTTCTTGGAGTTTGTCAGAATTAGTGGATTTTTGTTTGTCCACCCGCCTCTTGAGGATTGACCACAAGTTCTCAATGGGAATAAGATCCGGGGAGTTTCCAGGCCATGGACCCAAAATGTCAACGTTTTGGTCCCCGAGCCACTTAGTTATCACTTTTGCCTTATGGCACAGTGCTCCATCGTGCTGGAAAATGCATTGTTCTTCAACAAACTGTTGTTGGATTGTTGGAAGAAATTGCTGTTGGAGGGTGTTTTGGTACCATTCTTTATTCATGGCTGTGTTTTTGGGCAAAATTGTGAGTGAGCCCACTCCCTTGGATGAGAAGCAACCCCACACATGAATGGTCTCAGGATGCTTTACTGTTCGCATGACACAGGACTGATGGTAGTGCTCACCTTTTCTTCTCCGGACAAGCCTTTTTCCTGATGCCCCAAACAATTGGAAAGAGGCTTCATCAGAGAATATGACTTTGCCCCAGTCCTCAGCAGTCCATTCACCATATTTTCTGCAGAAGATCAATCTGTCCCTGATGTTTTTTTTGGAGAGAAGTGGCTTCTTTGCTGCCCTTCTTTACACCAGGCCATCTTTCAAATGTCTTTGCCTCACTGTGCGTGCAGATGCGCTCACACCTGCCTGCTGCCATTCCTGAGCAAGCTCTGCACTGGTGGCACTCTGATCCCGCAGCTGAATCCTCTTTAGGAGACGACCCTGGCGCTTGCTGGACTTTCTTGGACCCCCTGAAGCCTTCTTAACAAGAATTGAACCTCTTTCCTTGAAGTTCTTGATGATCCTATAAATTGTTGATTGAGGTGCAATCTTAGTAGCCACAATATCCTTGCCTGTGAAGCCATTTTTATGCAATGCAATGATGGCTGCACGCGTTTCTTTGCAGGTCACCATGGTTAACAATGGAAGAACAATGATTTCAAGCATCACCCTCCTTTTAACAGGTCAAGTCTGCCATTTTAACCCAATCAGCCTGACATAATGATCAACAACAAGACAAGACGATTACTGAAATGATCTCAGCAGGTCCTTTAATGACAGCAATGAAATGCAGTGGAAAGTTTTTTGGGGGATTAAGTTAATTTTCATGGCAAAGAAGGACTGTGCAATTCATCTGATCACTCTTCATAACATTCTGGAGTATATGCAAATTTCTATTATAAAAACTTAAGCAGAAACTTTTCCAATTTCCAATATTTATGTAATTCTCAAAACTTTTGGCCACGACTGTAGACAAAAAAGTATAGTCATATGCATGAGGTCTTAAAGTGGTTGTCCACCCTAAGATATCCTCATTTCATGACAGCAACTCCCTTGACAGTACAGTAAGCTTTTGGCACGGTCCTACTTATGAAAGTATAGATATTCTAATAAGTTTGTCGGGCAGGGAGTTTGAAAACCTGAAAAATTGCAACTATTTTTGTGGGCCATAATTTGGTCAAGGTAGTTGTCACTTCCCCTTCCTTCTCTTTTTTTTGCGGGGTCATACAAAGCAGCGAGGACAAGACAAAGCTCTTCCTGGGGTAAATTGTTCCAACTACAGATATCTTTGCATCTACGGAGAGCTTTAACAAAGCGCATCAATCCCCCCATCCCTTCCAGTTTCACCAAGTTGGTGACATTGTCTTGAGGGTCTGTAATGGTTTCCATGTTGGCAAAAACAGATAAAGCTCAAAATAGTTTAATAGAATTTCTATTCAAACAGGCAGGTATATCATTCTTGGTCATTGATATTAGGAGTGCTCTGAGTATCTATAGTCTATAACTGTACCTGCAGCAACAAATAGGCCCCTTACAAATCTAAATTCAGGAAAAAATTATATCTACAGTAGCTTTCTGCGCTGGTCTTAATATCCCCCACACAGGCCTCGTCATAAGTGAGGCACTGTCACGGATGTAGTAGGGAAGAACACCAAAAGACAACAATAAGAAAGGGGAAAGACACTAAGCCTCGCCGCTAGGGCAGGAAAATGGTAACCCCCTATAAATATCCTGCTCCTGGCCCTAACTCCTATCCATATGGGCACCTCTCGATGGTAGAGATGCCCATACAAAGGAACCTAGAAAACCCTGGTGACCCTCGGATGCCCTAAAGGTAAGGATAGGGAAGAGACAACCCGTTCCTTCCCTGGTGAAGGAACCAGCATCTCGCTGAGGCCTAGTAAGCAACCGGAGGGGGGGGATACAAAACACAACAAGCGGAACACTTAAATTCTGAGGATGATGGATGAACAGGACTACAACAAGAACCACACTCCAGCTCTTCCAAAACCAAATAAAGCAATCCAGAGCAAGGAGTGATGGGTAGTCAGACTAAATAGGGGGAGGTAAAGGTCACATGATCCAAACCTGAACAGGAGGTGTGGACATACCAGCAACACACAGACAAAGTGAAACTAAATAAGATCACTCATCTGCAGCCAGTCTTTTAGACCTTTTAACACCTGTCACAAGTGTGACAGGCACATCATCCTGCAGTCTGTGCTCTGAGCTACTGTAGATTTCTGGCTTCATTTGCACCAGAAATCTGGCGTAAATAAAGAAAAAATTGTCCCTGTGGCTGGCCACGCCCCCTTCTCGCCATTGCTATGCCAATGTAAAAACTGTCCTTTGTGACCTTGTTTTAAAAAAGTCACAAACACGTAGTTTGCCACTTTTATGGCGCAGTTAGATGATAAATCTCTGCCTATGATCTTTCCATTCCAATGTTTCTAAAATATCCCTCAGCCTTTCACTGGCTCCAGGAAGCCTGCTCTTTCAACCTGTTTGACTACGGCTATTTCCATTCCAACTTTACACTGATTCGAAATGTCAGGCTCGTATATCAAATGGGAAGAATAGCATGGCAAGTGTGTTTCCGCTCTGTATATACAGATAGGTCCCTACTTACCTTTTCTTCTGGCTCAAAATATCTTAAGATGAGTGCGATGAGATGATCAACTTTGAGAAATTTTAAAAAAAAAATATTCTGCTTGGTGATCTAACTCAAAAGTTTTAGTTTTTTTTCTTAAAAACTGGTCATCTCAGGCCACTCATCCCTGAGTCATGAAAATACTAGCGCTCTACTCCAGTTTTCAGGAGTGCTAGTTTGCAGCAAAATGTATAACTTTTGAACTTTTTTCTGACACCCGACACTTTTCCAAAAAGTGGCCAAGGCGTAGACAAGAGGGGGTGGGCTGTGGGTACCGTATCTCCACAGCCTGAGTCATTTAGCAACAATCTACTACTACTACAGTAGATTTCATTTCTGGCACATGGATAGTAGAAGATGCGACAAATTTATGTGTGTGCCTCTTATACTTCTGCTGAAGGACCTTTTTTTTTTCATACTACACTACTAGAAGTTGGATGATGACCTCCGAGGATGGTCAATTCCACAGCACTAAAGGTCGAGCATATACTGTAAGGAATGACTGTAAGGGAACTGTAATCTCCATGACAGCGGTTCTATGAATGGTTTTAGGAGATGCATTAACAATTGTACTATTACCACATACAAATTATTAACATGAAAACTTTTTTTCAAGCAGACCGTAGAGCTTTAGTGAATAACATTAGTCAATTGGACATCTATACTATGTGAGGTGCTGTGATGTCGCTAGTCAAATCTACGTGTGCTGTGAAGTTGTCAGGTGTAAGAAAGTCTACCACTAGACCACCAGGGATCAGGATGCTGTTTGTTCTGCTAGGTCATCAAGATTCAGGACTACACTTTTACAACTAGGAAACTGTCCCAAAAAATCTACTCCACTGTCATCAATGCTTCTATTACCTGTTATTATTCCATGACTAGGCACACATTTTTACAGATTGAGAGACTTTACCGCAAATGGGCACTGTTATGTCATTAGTCCAGGCAGCTTCTGCAATGAAGATACCAGGTGCTACCACTAGGACACCAAGGGTGAGGATCACCAGATATTGGATAACTACAGTATTTGTACCACTAGCTCAATAAGGATCAAAACATTTGTACTACTAGCTCACCAGATGTTGGATCACGCTAGGTAACTCTAGGTCATCATGCATTAGGGGACTGTTTGTACCATTAACCACCAGGAACTAGAACACTACTGCTAGGCTTCAGGATCACACTCCAATCAATGGAACATTATTGCTATATTGCATATGCAAACATATTTCTAAATTGCCTCTAGGGGACACGCGGTGGGGTTTCACTGGAGGCCTAAAATCAACCAGCCAACCAGTGGGCCGCATAAGGTCACTAATCAAAAGTATGTATGCAGTAAACATGCCAGGTCATGTACCACTAGACCACACAAGATCAGACCACTAGATCACCAGAGATAGTGAGATATTTATATTACTAAATACCGCAATCAAGCATCAGGTTCTACTGCTAACCACCAGGAACGGCAATGATAAGCAGATAGATTGGAATGCAAAGGCATACTGTACATGGATAGATAGATAGATAGATAGATAGATAGATAGATAGATAGATAGATAGATGCTGTAGATGTAGTAAATCAGATTCTAGATACCAGTGGCTGAGATAACATGTGAGGTCACCTAATAATGTCTCCATTTTGTTCTGTCACGTAAAGGAGTGAAATGACACAGCGAGTTCATCTAGGTAATCCTGATACAGTTTTGTCCACTATCTATTTCAGGATCTGTCCAGTATGTAAGCCAATACATGGCTGGCCAGCATCAGACTCATTACGGTCTGTCTCGTGTTACACTTAAATCCATTTTACCTAGGTGACAGGGCATCACCTTTAAGTGACGGAAAAGACAGAGCTGTAACAAATCTACCTGCATCAGAGAATGTTGCATGAATGAAGCATACTCTCTGTGGTTTATACCATTGTGGAAAAAGTATTTACTATACACTTTTTTGAGAAAACTGGTTGACAAATCATTACAGTCACCATTACCGGTCCCACAGGTCTTGTCAGTCTGTTTTCCAAAGTGTTAAATGTTCATATGTATCATCAAACAGATTGTCCATCAATATTTGATCCGTAAGGCCCCTTTTACACGGGCGAGAATTCCGTGCGGTTGCAATGCGTGAGGTGAACGCATTGCACCCGCACTGAATCCGGACCCATTCACTTCAATGGGGCTGTTCAGATGAGCTGTGATTTTCACACATCCCTTGTGCGTTGCGTGAAAATCGCAGCATGTTCTATATTCAGCGTTTTTCGCGCAACACAGGCCCCATAGAAATTAATGACGCAATTAATGACATTGCGGATGCAATGCGATTTTCACGCATGGTTTCTAAGTAGACGAGGGATGAGTTACCCGGGACCCCATTTACTTTATTATTTTCCATTATAACATGGTTATAATGGAAAATACTAGCATTCTTTAATTCAGAATGCTAAGTAAAAGGTCCATTGTGGGGTTAAAAATAAAAAAAAGTAAAAACTCACCCCATCCACTTGATTGCGCAGCCGGGCTCGTCTTCTTTTTTCTTCTTCTTGCAGGATCTGGCTGGAAAAGGACCTTTGGTGACATCATTGCACCGGTGACGTCAGCGCAGGTCCTGCTGAATGAACATAAAAGAACCTTCTATCTTTATTCAGCAGGACCTGCTCTGACGCTACTGCGCTCACCACGTGGTAAGCACGATTACGTCAGCGCAGGTCCTGCTGAATGAAGATAGAAAAACCTTCTATCCTTATGCAGCAGGGCCAGCGCTGACATCACCGCGCTCACCACGATGACGTCACCGAAGGTCCTTTTCCAGCCAGTTCCTGCAAGAAGAAGAAGAAGAAAGAAGACGAGCCCGGCTGCGCAATCAAGTGGATGAGGTGAGTTACATATTTTATTTTATTTTTAACCCCACAATGCAGCCTTTACTTAGCATTCTTAATTAATGAATGCTATTGTTTTCTATTATAACCATGTTGTAATGGAAAATAATAAAATATACAGAACACCGATCCCAAACCCAAACTTTAATGAAGAAGTCCGAGTTCAGGTCTAAGTACCACAGTCAGTTTTTTATCACGCGTGTGCAAAACGCATTGCACCCGCGCGATGAAAACTGAACATCGGAACGCAATCGCAGTCAAAACTGACTGCAATTGCCTACCTACTCGCACTATTTTCCCTGATCGTAGACGCAACGCATCCGGACCTAATCTGGACAGTGGACACACTAGTCTGCAAGGGGCCTGAGAGTATGACTCTCAGGATCCCGCACCAGTCAGCAGAATGAAAGCATTGCGATACTCAAGCACGGGCGGCATCTCCATTGTGTTTACACAGTCAAGGACCCTACTTTTACCTTTATGAATGAAATTATGCTTGCAGATTCCAAGTGTCTGGATCCTTGTGCTTCTGCTTGTAGATAGACTTCACTGGACATCTCCCACACAACTTAAAAATGTTGTACTATGAAAGATAGCAGCAACACACTGGTGACCACACTCTTTTCCATTGTCTTGTTCTCTCTACATCCAGTATGTGAATAAGAGCAGATGACTATGGTGGCTTCTACAGTAGCTTCTGTCTTTGCTATTAATAATGTTCTGTTCCGCTGTTTTTCTGTAACACACATTCTGTCACTTCTGATAGTTACACAGTCCTTTGGCTGTAAATCTATGCTTCCAAGCTCAGTTATTATGAAAAACATTGCCAAAAACCATGGACCATGTGACTGCCGCAGCAATGAGATAATTGGTAGTATGCGGTCCTTGAAAGCTTCTTTTATATTGCTACTATTTGTAGCATCAACTGTCAGCTCAGGTGTCCTACATGCTCTACAGTTACTCGGAACAAGCTACATAGCTACTATACTGTATGCACATTACTTACAGCAAATCATAGAATCACTGGAAACAGCATGTGAAAGACTTGGAATTGTACAGTGTTGGATTATAGGAGGGGAAAATAGTGCAATTTCTCCATAATGAAAATTATGCAATGTATGGAAGTATTATTTAGTTACTGTATTAAGTGCTGGATCAGACACTGTGAAGATCTAGAAAATGGATCTCCAAATTAATTCCAGTACAAGAGACATAAATTACAGCTTCTATACGACTTCCAGAGATGGACTAAAACTACTAGATAAAGTTTATCTGCTGTAATCATCACTGGTTCCCATTCAGAAAGTTCTCCACAAAATGTCCCTTCTTGCTTCTGTTCCTTCCTCTCTAGTTGTCCTCTCCTATCTGCCCATAACTTCTAGCTCACTTGGCCAACAGCTGTCTCTCCAACACTTTCATAATCATTGACTCGGATTAAGTGAGGATGTATAAGCCACTAGGAGACACCTCCTAACCAATATGCTTGAGCCTTCTGTTCTTTGCTAAAAGGCTGTAAACCCCACCTGAGTGAAGTAAAGAGCAGATGGCAGACATGGATGTCTTCAACTGATCACTATTATTACCTTCAGTGCGGACTGCCTCATACTTACATAAACATAATAATGCCCGTCAGTTAATCAAAGTACAATGGCAGATTACAACATGGGCGGTTTGGGTGACTGCCTTGGGCACAAGGCTCCTGCGGGGTCCATGCCTAAGACATGATGCATAGTGTTGCAATGATCCCTGGCCCAAAGACTTTATGTATATAGCAGTTTTATCATGAGTGACATTGCACAAAATAAAATTACCTCTGCTGGTCATCATGTTAAAGAGAAGAGCAAGGAGACAGAAGAAAGGTATGAGCTGCATACATTAGGTGTATGGGCTCTGTATTAGTTTAGGGGGTCCGGAATCTCAATTTAGGGGATCTAGTATCTCAATTTATTTAGAGGGTCTGCATTTAAAGGGTCTGTCTGGGTCTGAATTCATTTAGGTGGTCTCATCTTGGGTCAGTATGTAGGGGGTCTGGTTTGGGGCTCTGTATTTATGTAACATGTCTTTATTTGGAGGTTCAGGTTTTGTGGGCTGTATTTAAGGCATCTGGTTGGGGGCTGTATTTATTTAGGGGATTATTTCAGACGGGTGTTGCAGGAAAATGTGCGGGTGCGCTGCGGTTACACCAGCGATTTTTCCGCGCGAGTGCAAAACATTGTAATGCGTTTTGCACTCGCGTGAGAAAAATCGTGCATGTTTGGTACCCAAACCCGAACTTCTTCACAGAAGTTTGGATCTGAGATCGGTGTTCTGTAGATTGCATTATTTTCCCTTATAACATGGTTATAAGGGAACATAATAGCATTCTGACAACAGAATGCATAGTAAAATAGCGCTGGAGGGGTTAAAAAAAAATAATAATAATTTAACTCACTTTAGTCCACTTGATTGCGTAGCCCGGCATCTCTTCTGTCTCCTTTGCTGAACAGGACCTGTGGTGAGCATTCATTTCAGGAACAGGACCTTTGATTACGTCACTCCGGTCATCACATGATCCATCACCATGGTAAAAGATCATGTGATGGAACATGTGATGATCGCAGTGACGTCACCACAGGTCCTGTTCAGCAAAGGAGACAGACGAGATGCCGGGCAGCGCGATCAAGTGGACTAACGTGAGTTAAATTATTTGTTATTTTATTTTAACCCCTCCAGCGCTATTTTACTATGCATTCTGTATTCAGAATGCTATTATTTTCCCTTATAACCATGTTATAAGGGAAAATAATAATGATCGGGTCTCCATCCCGATCGTCTCCTAGCAACCGTGCGTGAAAATCGCACCGCATCCGCACTTGCTTGCGGATGCTCGCGATTTTCACGTAACCCCATCCATTTCTATGGGGCCTGCGTTACGTGAAAAACGTACAATATAGAGCATGCTGCGATTTTCACGCAATGCATAAGTGATGCGTGAAAATCACCGCTCATGTGAACAGCCCCATAGAAATGAATGGGTCGGTATTCAGTGCGGGTGCAATGCTTTCAACTCACGCATCGCATCCGCGCAGAATACTCGCCCGTGTGAAAGGGGCCTAAAAAGGCCTCTTTCACAAGAGCATGACAGATTAAGTCCGGATGCGTTCAGAGAAACTCGCACCATTTTGCAAGCAAGTTCAGTCAGTTTTGTCTGCGATTGCGTTCAGTTTTTTCCGCACGAGTGCAATGCATTTTGATGCGTTTTTCACGCGCATGATAAAAAACTGATGGTTTACAAACAACGTCTCCTAGCAACCATAAGCGAAAAACGCATTGCATCCGCACTTGAATTTATGCAGGGGGTTTTGGGTCAGGGTTTTGGGTCTGGTTTATTCCTGGGGCTCTATGTATTTTGTTGTGGGGTCTGAGTTTATTTTTATTTTATTTATTTATTTCACTTACTTATATAGTTCTGACATATTCCACAGCGCTCTACAGACATTATCATTGCTTGCCGTCTCCAATGGAGATCACAGTTATCTGATTTGATACAAAGGGTGGGGATGGCTGAATCAAAGGGCCAAGAATGTCTTATATAAATCACTGCAAAGGTGCACTACAATATATGCAAATTAAAATACAAGGCTAAACCCTCACGCTAGATGTTAAAATGAGACTTTAGCCAATGTATTCAGTTCAAAAACATATCAGAGCACCTCAGTTGATACCTTGACAGGGTGTGCGAGCTCCGATATGTTCTTGAATGGAATATATTGGCTAAAGTCTCATATATTGTAGTGCACCTTTGCAGTGATTTATTCTCATAGTCTAATCCACACATTATTCCATCTCGTGTAGGATTTTTTTGTGGCACATGTGGTCTGCTGCCGGCATCCTCCATTGTATGCATTGTTTGCTGGGGATTGCCGTTAGCAGCGGATCACATGTGGAGGTTTTGCTCCACCGATTATAAATACGGTACAGTATTTGGAGTTCTGAGCATTTCCTCCCATTTAGGCCACTTTATTCAGTGATTTGTCTCTATATGTATGGAATGTGTCATTTTTTTTATCTTTGGTAACATTCTGGTGCACCTAGTAGCCTGTGTCACCCTAGCCTTTTATAGGTGGGGCTCACAGCCTGCTCCCTCCTCCTATTGTATTTGGGAATCTCACTTTGGAGGTTTGTGGAAGCTTGGCTGCGAGTCAAACCCTAGCACCTATCAGACAGTGTTCACACACTATAGGTTTAGCGGTAGGTCCCGCACCAACTGAGATACCTTGACAGGGTGTGCAGGCTCCGATACGTTCTTGAACGGAATATATTGGCTAAAGTCTCATTTTAACATCCAGCGTGAGGGTTTAGCCTTGTATTTTAATTTGCATATATTGTAATGCACCTTTACAGTGATTTATTTATTCTCATAGTCTAATCCACACATTATTACATCTTGTGTAGGATTTGTGGCACATGTGGTCTGCTGCCGGCATCCTTCATTGTATGCATTATTTGCTGGAGATTACCGTTAGCAGCGGATCACATGTGGAGGTTTTGTTCCCCCGGTTATAAATACGCTACAGTATTTGGGGTTCTGAGCATTTAGGCCACTTTATTCAGTGATTTGCCAAGAATGTCTTAGCAGACTTATTGACTTGAATGGGTCAGTGATCTGCAACATACAGCAAAAGATGTGTCCTATCTTTTGCGGTGCAGAGGCACGGACCCGGTAGCCCACGGAAGGGCTTCTGAGTGTTTCTGTGGGCTTCATACAGCAAAAGATAGGACATGTCCTATCTTTTGCCATATCCTGTGGATCACTGACCTATTCAAGTCAATGTGTCCGCAAGGCGGAGCTCACTCTGCCAGTGCCCGTGTTTTGTGGATCACTATTTGCGGCCCCAAAATGGGCACAGCAACCATACAGTCATCTGAATGGGCACTTGCAGTCCACAAAAAGTAGCCTAATTGACAACATTGGGTTTCCATGCCCATTGTCAACAGAATGAGTCCCTACTCAATCCAATACTGTCAGCTATGTTTGTCTGCTGTAGTATGTACAAAGGAGAATAAATGCCAGAAGGTAATGTTTATAGACACATTGCGGGTGGGCAATGATATGGAATAAGAGGGACCAAATTTGAGAACAGCCCAGGGCCTATGATCTACTTAATCTGTATATATGTCTACGGAAATAGTCCTCATTGGAAAGGACATTTGCTATCTGTGAGTTAAATGGATAAATAGTAACCAGTGTTAGGTGAAGATATTGTAGATATTCATTGGTAGACTCCATATAGCTTATAAAGGAATGTTTGTGTTGTCCCTACGCCAAATAAATTGTAGCTTGCACCTCTCGTTTTCAGAAGACCCATATTGTGAACACGTTTTATATTTCAGTCAATGGAATTTACCATTGGACAAAATTAACTCATATGAATCCCATAAGGCCCCTTAAATTTGATTAGAATTTAATTCTTCATTCACAAGATGAATGTATCTATAGCATGTGTTGTCCAAACAGTATGGAGCTGCTGTTTGCAAAGACAGAAGTAATTGATAGGGGTATTTATAACCCTCTACAAATAACATAATACATTGAATGTGACAGCACATTCCCATCGAAAGGACAATTAAAGGACTTCAAGACTTGCCCATAACTTTGGAGGCACATAAACATTATGTCAGTGCTGGGGCACCCGTGATATTGTGTTACAAGAGCCCAATAAAGTCTGTGGGAAAACTCTTCTGGAAGAAAGGGATGGCTTCCCCTGTTTTCCTGAACTTTCCTGAACTTTCACGTAGTGATGGCCTCATTTAGTAACACAGACGTTTCCTATTTGGGAAACTCTCAACCAGTTGTTGTAACTGAGCACCATTGTAGTAACAATAACTAGGGGCAGAGAAAAATACTTACCACCATTCCATTTTCTGAGCATTGTGACTAGAACCCTGGTACCCTGTCCCATACAGTATGGGTAAATAATACTCTTTATGACAATCTCTTTCCCAGAATGTTATTTTCTGATAAAAAAAAAAATATGTTGTGTGACTCAATACCATTGTCTGGCAAATAGTAACTTTGTGACATTATATTATTTTGTGCCAATAGTAACACTGATTGATTATAAAAGGTCATTTTACATGGACTGATGTTATGGGCAATTATCAGGAAGGAACAAAATGGTCCCGATAATTGCCTGATCTTCAGCAGAGACAAAGCTTTACATGCAGCAATCATCTCCGCTGAATGGAGACAAAAACTCGCTGGTTCCCATAGAGAATCATTGCTTCTGGGCAAAAGATCCCGGTTTATACAGGAAGATCTGCTGCCTAGAAACGCTGAGTTTTGGTGCCGTTCGATAGAGACAACCACCGTTAAACGAGTGTTAACCACTGGCATCTTTTATACATGCTATTTATTGGCAACACACTTTTCTACAAACGCTCAACCCCAATAACTGGCCAGATTGTCAGTCCGTGTTAAAGGAGCATTTTTTTTTTACTGACATTTCAAAGTAACTTCATGTTGTTGGTGAAAAATTCGCAGACATGTCCTTATTATTTTCAATGTCAAACAACATTTTAGCAGTGTGGGGATAAATTAGTGCTTGACATATGAAAGGCAGAACAAAATAGAATAAATAGGAGATAGACAGAAGGACGGACAGACAGAGATACAGATGTAGCCGAGCTAAACTTGACTCTAAAAACACATGGTACAATGTTATCTCTGTTATCTCGTGACAAAAGCCATTAAAATCATCTGAAGAGTTAGTTATTTTTTTCTTGCCATTCATTACTTACGCGTTAACCATCAAGTTTAGCTTGGCTGCATCTGTAGATAGATAGATAGATATTAGATGGATAGATAGAAAGATATGAGATAGATAGCTACATAGATAGACGTAAGAAAATTCCATGGCACATCCAGGGCGTAAAATCAAAGTAGTTTCTTTTTATTCACCAGACAACGCCGTTTCGGTCCACTTGCTCAAGCACTGACAGAGTGTAATGGGGCCATGTGCATATTTATAGAGGTACACATAATTAATAATCAATCAAAGTAATTAATCAAATCAAGTCTAAAAATATCTATATTATCTATATATATATAACTCTATTTCCATGAATATCAATGTGATCACATCAGTGTATATTAGAGTGAAGTCATATGCATATTGAGAATAATGTTTTATACCACTCTCTAACGTTATCTAACATATTTCATTAATAACTTTCATGATTGTAATCTAGAAAACACCTGTGACAATATAAACAAAATACCTTAGTGCAGGTGTAAATAATATAAACAATGGAGAGGAAGGCCATAGACTTGGCGGGGATCTGGTCCACATGGATACTGGCGTGCTGTATTGCTTAGTGCGCATGTCCAAGGTACTTCCAAGAGACCCCTCGCGCTTCCGGGTACTCTGGTCAGGTGATCGAGAGTCAACTCACGTGATCGTAAATCTGAACACGTGATAGCACTCCCGGTCACGCGAACCCCCCCTGCGGAATACATAATGCGTTCCACAGGAAAAAGAGAAATAGTATGTTCAAATATAATAACATAAGTATCTGCCATGTAACGGGGATAGTTAGAACTATATAAACACAATTTTTTGCCTAAAAGGTACAGGGGATATGAAGGGACCGACCCAGCATGTATATCATACGGAGATAACCGCATGGAACGGGACAATAACCCAGTAATCACAGTGTGTATCCAACCTGGACACCAAGCGTGCCATCAGTAGGATATTAAATCCCTATTGTATGCCAGGTAAAATGAACAAAAAGTAAAGTTGGAAATAGGTTAGGGGTGTGTTGACGACCACGTGCATGCATTTCTGGACGCACCGTGAGCTCTCAGCACAGAGTAATCCCCCATTGTGTACTCCATCAATCATAAGGAGACTCCAAATGTGTCATGCGGTCATCTCACAAGACAACATATTGGAAACCCACAAATGCCACTGGGTATCTATTCCTACACACCCAATGTAGCACTGTACGGTCCAATCTCCACCCGATTGTTGGGACCTCAACCCAATAGGTAGGTATAATATATACATTACATTACACTCTACATATTGGTCAGACCCAAGTTATACACCAATGATATAAAAATATATGTTAAATAGGAAATCCCATCATGTACATTATCCCCATAGACTTGGCACACACCGTTATAACTTGAATCCATACTGTTTAAAGCTGATACAAATATATCAAAATGTTATAACAAAAAGAATAAAAAATTCTTGTTAATCAAGATGATATATATTTTATTGTAAAAACCATCAGTATCCAATGGGAACCATAGATCACCGCCTCCTCTTCAAAAATTGTATTTTCCTCTCTCAAATTCTGCAAGAGATAAAAAGATTTAATTAAAAATCCTCCTTATATTCGAAAAAAAGCACCAATACATATCCAGAAAGAGCGAGAGAGGAATTCAACAAATGCATAATCAGGTAAATAACCAAGGCTTATTGTCTACATTCAGCCCGTTGGGCCTAAGTGTATTCAACGTAGAGATCCACTAGATCTCCTGTCCTGTCAATGGATCTCCTGTCTTTTCAAAAGGAGGTTCCTGTTTCCACCCTTTCTGGGGATAGGGACATGATATATTAACATGCATCTTAGATTTCCTTCCTTGTGTTCAAAATCCACAAAGTGTTTTGACACAGGAAGGTCCATAAGTTTTTTTCGAATGGTGTATCTGTGTTGGTTAATTCTAGTTTTAAAGTCAAGAGACGTCCTTCCCACGTACAATAAATTGCACGGACACCACAATACGCAAACAATGAATGTCGAATCACAAGTGAGAATTTAAGTAAGTATTTCTTTGTGTATTTGGATGTAGAAAAAAACTCCCTTTTTGCATGTACCGACAGTTCACACAATTTAACCCCTTAAGGGCCCATGACGAAGCTGTACGTCATGGGTCCGATCCCTTAACATGGCACCCGCTCGCGCGTGCAGTGTAGCGCTTTAAGCCGTGGGGTCTCTTCTATTTTAAATAGCAGAGACTCGCGGCACATGTATGCGATCAGCCATAAATCTTATAGCATACATCTTACCTTTCAGATGCCGTGGTCAAATGTGACCACGGCATCTGCGCAGACCGGAACCGGAAGTCGCACACTTCCGGTCCGGTAACAGCGCTCCCCGGCATAGATCGGGGGACCTGTTACCTCGATCTAATTGACCGAAGCCTCAAGCCGGCTTCAGAGTCAATTAGATGTATATATAAATACAGGCCACTAGGTGGCAGCCTTGTATTGATATAGTGCAATTGAAGTCTTCAATGATGGCTATTTAACCATCACTGAATACTATGGGCAATCGAATGATTGTCACTTCAACTAACCAATATTTTTGGTTTAAAATTGGTATAACTGAAATTGGAGACTTAAAAATTGGTATAACTGAAAAGAACAGATCGTCCCGCAAAAAATTAGCCCTCACACAGCCCCGTACACATAGCTACAAAAAAGTTATAGGGGTCAGAATATTGTTATGGAAAAAAAAAATCAGTATTAAAATGCAAGAAAAATTATACAAGTGTGGTATCGTTGGAACCGTACTGACCTGGAGAATGAAGATAACAGGTCAATTTTACCGCATAGTGTACAGTTTAAAAAAATGAAAATGAAAACCTTTATCAGAATTGCGTTTTTCCCAATTCTACCCCATATGGATAAAAAAATTCCCGCTCCCTACTACATGGTATGCAACCGTAAACAGTGCCATTAGAAAATACAACTTGTCCCGTAAAAAATAAGCCCTCATAAGGCTATGTGAATGGAAAAATAAAAAAGTTAGGACTATGGGAAAGCGGGGAGTGAAAAACGAAAACGCAAAAATGGAAAATCTTAGGGTCCTTAAGGGGTTAAGCAGGGGAAGCACCCCATTTTTGGGATTCGGAGGAAACTTTGTCCATGTATTTTCTGTGGACCTATAAGATAGATAGATAGATATTAGATGGATAAATGGATGGATAGACAGATAGATAGGATATAAGATAGATAGACATGAGATAGATATATAGATAGATAGATAGATAGATAGATAGATAGATAGATAGATAGATATTAGATGGATAAATGGATGGATAGACAGATAGATAGGATATAAGATAGATAGACATGAGATAGATAGATAGATAGATAGATAGATAGATATGAGATAGATAGATATTAGATGGATGGATAGACAGATAGACATGAGATAGATAGACCGATAGATAGATAGATAGATAGATAGATAGATAGATAGATATTAGATGGATAAATGGATGGATAGACAGATAGATAGGATATAAGATAGATAGACATGAGATAGATAGATAGATAGATAGATAGATAGATAGATAGATAGATAGATATGAGATAGATAGATATTAGATGGATGGATAGACAGATAGACATGAGATAGATAGACCGATAGATAGATAGATAGATAGATAGATAGATAGATAGATAGATATTAGATGGATAGGTGGAGAGACAGATAGATAGACATGAGATAGATACAGTAGATAGATAGATAGATAGATAGATAGATAGATGATAGAATTGGGTCCCTCCTCCTGTCGAGGAGCAGAGTTCTGCACAAGGCACAGCCGCAGCCCTTCACTCAGCAGTGAATGCAGTGGTATTGATCACCGGTGAAATAGAAGGGATATGCACAGATAATGATACCCAAGGGCATTCTCTTCTAGCGGCCTTAGCAGAATACCTTCTGTAGACCTTAGTAAATTGCTTTATCACCATACTATTAAAAAACATATTCTGCTCACCCCTGCCTTCTCTGAGATGACCGCTGCAGGAATAAGGAATAATAGAGAACTTTTGTCAGAATACGTCATGTCGTTCATGGTAAGGTTAACACCCTTTCTGGAAAAACAAGTAATTCCATTCCATTAGTGGTTACAGCCTCACTCTGTTTACTCCACAGTGCATCTCACAAGCCTCCTTCTCTGCGTATGCGTCATAGACGCCTGAAATAAGCCAGCGTGGCACAAAATGCAGTATATGGTATACAGTAGGTAGAGGTAGGCCCAATTTATAGGCGTAACTGGGTCTCAATGGAAGATCTGTTGCAAAGCACTCACCTACCATATGCCATTTATAATACAGGTGTCTTCTTATGCGGCAAAGGGGCTTTTGAACCCCCCTTAGGCACCAGAATTGAGATGTGTCTGCTACCTCGACAGCTAAGCCCTTGAGTATAGGAGATCAGTAGATGTAGCTACATTTTGGGAAATAGTAGTTACTAGAACAGAAATTCAGGTGGGCCTATATAATGAATATACTGCAAACAGTGAGATGCACAAAGATTACGGAATGTCATGCAACACTAGAATATACATTTCTACTTTTTAGAAGGGTTCCTTGACAATAACAAAGTGTCCCCCAGCAATCAGATGTAATCTGTGGGGAAACATGGCAGTAACTGTCCGGTTTGTCTGCAGCGCCACCACGGGTAATATTAGGCATTACACAGTGTCCATTAAAACCAATAGGTTACCTGTTTAATACAGAATAGGACAGGTCCTCCAGAAAGAGAAAGAGTCTCTGTAAGTGCTCTCCTCTTTTGGTAAGAGATAATGATCCTGGACACAGGGCCCTTCTATTAACTCACTATGTGAAAATGGATTTTCTAAACTGGGCAACCCATTTTAAAGGTAACCAAGACAGATCTTTATGGCATATTCTCAAGTTTCTTTGGTGGTTTTCATACCTCCCATTTGTCAAATGCCCTTCAATCTCCGAGGTTCTGTGCCAGCTACATTTACTGCAGACATAAATTCTAAATCTAAATAAAAAAGGTGCCATTTTTGGGAGGGTTTGTCCAATGTTAATGTGACTGGTGGGGTGGTTAATAAAGAATAAAAGCACTTCTAACAAAGCTTCCCCATTCTAAAGATTGGTGGTGAGCCAGCAGCTGGACCACCACTGACAAATAGATTTGTATGGTGTAGCCAGAAGGGAAATATCTTTAGGCAGTTGCATAGGATTATAGAAGCATGACTCCATACTTCCAGTAACAGTGCCTCACCTGACCATGGGTTGTCTGGTATTGCCATTCAGGTCCACTAGAGAAAATAGGGCTGAGATGCAATAACACACAAAACATGGGCATGGCACAGGTTTTTTAAAGTTTTTTTTTATGAAAGCAGACGTGTTTTATTAGTCCATTAGAATCCCTTTAAATATAGCATTTTGAGAATTAAAGTATATTTTATACTGGATTATGGGGATCTAAAAGATACATTTCCTAGTTTTTCAAACGATATAATTTTGTCCAGCTTCCCTCTGAAAGGTGAGTCAGCAGACTTCTCGTTTTGACCCCATTCTGTCTCCTCACTGCCCAGAGATGATGGGATGTGATCTGCACGTTTTATGAAAGGCAATTTATGTAAAAAAAAAAAAAGCAAGCTCAGGAGGTTGTGCAACGAGAGAATATGGAAATGCAGCTCCAGCCGCATAATACAAATTCAGAAGTGTGACTTCCATTGACTTCTATGGTAATACTTTCCTGCAATTGTACAGTTTGCATACAGCAGAGTGCCTGTATACGCTGTAGTTGAGTGGCGATAACTTATAATTACCATAGTTTCAAGGTTCATGTACAGGTGCAGCACGGTGACCTGCCTCAGGTAGTGTTTGGCTGAGCGGGCAGTCCAAACCATGTCTGGCATTTCAAGGCCAAGAACAGGAAGTGGAGAGGAGCAGGGACCAGAGCAGCAGCTGAAGATCAGTAAGGTGAGTACTGACTGTTTATTATCTTACCCGACTCTGACCCAATTCGTTAGTAGAATTATGTCACCAGAATACCCCTTTAGGATATGTCATGGAACAATTGGAGGACCCATACATAAGGATTAATCCCCAGCATGCTCTCTTTCAAGCATGAATTCATTAGCCATGATAACAAAGCAGCTCAGATAAAAATATTACTATGGAGTAGGTTTCCATCTCCCTCGTTACATTTGTGTGATCTACAAAGTGACAACCACAATGGGTGACCTTTTATGACTCCCGTAAGGGTTGTCACTTGCTTTCACCCACAATATATTAAAGTGGAGACATCTCCTTCCCAGTCAGAGAGATGCTATATTTGCCAACTGTTTTAGCTACAGTAGATACCCCTACAAAATGGACTACACAGGGGCGGAGTTATACAATTCTGTAAATAAAAAAAACTAGGAACTAGTGTTAGGGACCACTCATAGAGGCGACCTTGACGTGGTGAGTGGCTTATTACTCTTTGGCCAAAATGTACACTAATGCCTCATTCAACATCCAGCATAGAGGCAGGGCAGAGTGCCATTGCGTTTGTGTTTATACAATTCTATGTTAACAGGGGGTGGGGTTTAAAATGTCACCAGATTTGGGGTTTCATTAGTGATAAGTATGCATCAGTATCAGATCATATAAGAAGCCAAATTATAAATTGCCCCTAAGCCTGTGTATAAATATGTCCTACTGTACCTTTAAGAGTGTGGAGGCAGATATTCATATTAACAGCAATTTTTACCTTTATTGCTGATATCTGAAAAATTTTTCCCTTTCCCATTTTAGTCATCCTTCAAGCTTTAAAAGCATTTTTCCTGTCAATCTCTTGTCAAAAGCTTCTTTCTCTGCAGCTCCTGTTCTTCTCGCTAATAAAGACTTGTCTATATATAAAGAGGAACATTTCTAAGCACCTATCCTTTTTTGCAAGCTCAATAGCATGAGCCATCTTCGTCAGATTCCTGCACAATTCTATGTGCCCATGTCACTAGTATACCAATAAAGCTAAAAAGCTTAATTGTTTTTTTTAGGAGTTCAGAATTGATGGCCTGTCCTGAGGATAGGTCATCTATATTTGATCAATGGGTGTCTGACTACCAGCACCCTCACCAATCAGCTGGTTGAAGAGGTTATGGTGTTTCAGTGAGTGCTGTGACCTCCTCAAACCATACCAAGCACAGCGTCGTACATTGTGCAGTGGTTGCGCTGGGTATTTTAGCCCAGACCCTTTCATTTGATTCAGAGGCGTTGCTAGCTTAAAACATTCAGGGCCTGGGCCCCTGATGTTTTGTCCCAGGTCCCGAATGTACTGCCTGCCTGCTAGATACAACTGTATTGCCATCCTCAGGACGGCAATACAATTGAATCTAATGCCCTGTAAGAGCTGAAGGACCTGTGATGTGATCAGTGCTAAATGCAGTAGCTGAAAAGAACCTGCGATGATGTCACCATCATGTGACCAGTGCAGGAGAGGAGGCCTCAGCAGTGAAGAGAAGTCCTGGAAGGAAGCTGTGGTGAGGTCTGCTACATGAGGAGAGGTAAGTGAAAGGGTAGATTACTCAGTGTGAGAGGCAGAGCAATTTTGGGAGTTGTAGTTATTTAACTGGGACTGTATGTTTAGGGCTGAAGGGTGGGAAGTTATTTACATGGGACAGTGGAGTGGAGTGATGTTATTTACATGGGACTGAAAGTTGAGGGAGTGATGTTATTTACATGGGAATGCATGTTAGAGGTGGCTGGGGTAGGGTGATGTTATTTACATTGGACTATGTGTTAAAGGCGGCTGTGGTAGGGAGTTATATTATTTACATGGGACTGAATGTTGAGGGGTAATGCGATTTACATGGGACTGCATGTTGTAGGTGGCTGGGGAGGGGGTGATTTTATTTACATGGGACTGTATGTTGAAAGTGACTGGGGGAAGAATTGATGTTATTTACATGGGACTGAATATTGAGGGGATAATGTTATTTACATGGGACTGTGTGTTGAAGGCAGCTGGGGAGATGGTTATGTTCTTTACATGAGACTGTATGTTGAAGGCGGGTGGGGAGGGGGTAATGTTATTTACGTGGGACTGTATATTGAGGGAGGCAGGAGAGATGGTGTGATGTTATTTACATGGGACTGTATTTTAGAGGGGGCTGTAGATAGAAAGGGATGTTATTTACATGGGACTGTATATTGGAGGGGGCTGGAGAGATGGTGTGATGGTATTTATATGGCACTTTATGGCAGAGAAGGGAAATAATGTTATTTACATGGGACTGTAAGGTAGAGGGGCTGAGGAATTATAATTTTTGAAGACAGTAAATGGAAGAATATACCGTATATACTCGAGTATAAGATGAGTTTTTTGGCACATATTTTTGTGCTCAAAAAGCACCCTCGTCTTATACTCGAGTCTAGGTGTTGATTGCGAAATTCGCGGAAAAAAAAATCGCATTCAAATTTTCGCATAAAAATTCGCATAAACTGGTATTTTCCCAAAAATCGAATATTCGCTTTAGTTGGTTTTTGTACTGTTAAAGTTATTGTTGATACCATATTGTTTTTCTTTGAAATAAATATTCAAAAACCTTTAACCTACTGATTCCTCAATCAATGTAATTTTATTGGTATCGATTTTTATTTTTGAAATTTACCAGTAGCTGCTGCATTTCCCTCCCTAGTCTTATACTCGAGTCAATAATTTTTCCCATTTTTGGGGGGTAAAATTAGGGGCCTCGGCTTATATTCGGGTCGGCTTATACTCGAGTATATACGGTAACTACAGGGGGCACTGCAGGGGGCATTATAAATACTGGGAGGGCTTCAGGGCGAGCATTATAACAGTAGGGGGCGATATAAATACTAGGGCATTTCATTATGAGCATTATAACAGTAGGGGGCATTATAAAAACTGGGGGCACTGTGGGGGCATTTTAAATCCAGGAGACATTAGGTGTTCTTATTACAACTGGGGGCTCTATAGTTGGGACTTATAGATCGGCATTATTTCTACTAAGAGCACTGTGGGGGTCTTATTACTACTGAGGGGTCAGTAGATAGCTTTATTACCACTGGGGGAACAATAGGGGGCCTTATTTCTACTTGGGGCTCTGTAAGGGTATTATTAATACTGGACGGCTCTTTAACTAATGGGGAGCATTATCACAGTTTGGGGCACTGTAGGGGCAGTATTAATAATGAGGGCATTCTAGAAGGGAATTACTATTGGTGGGACTATGAGGAGCACTATTACTATGGGTGGCACTTATTTTTCTTCAGGATAGTATTTGGAGGTACAGAAAAATTAGGAAGCAAGATGTCTGTGTGTCCCACTCTGTAAAGATGAGGCGTGGCTGAGAGAAGATGTCCGGACCGAATAGAGAAGATGATGACAGAGAAGATTTACATCAGAGGAGACTTCACCTGGGAGGAACTGGTTGTGAGAGGTACGTGCTGCTGTATAGCTATAGCAGGCTTAAGGGTCGATTGGTCGACTTAGAGAATTGGGCCATATGCATTGGGGCTTTGGTCCCGGATCTTTTGAGACCCTAGCAACGCCCCTGATTTGATTGGGACTGAACTGCACATAGGCATTCCCAGTGCTGGTCAGGGAACCCCGGGACGCAGGAACCCCTAACGCCAGCTATTTCCAGGGAACCTCTGTTGTCATGTCTCCTGACTTAGACAAGTGGTGGGATTTTCCTTGTTTTGGACACTCTCAGCCCTCACCTGTGCTTCCCTGGTCTGAGGGTGGAGAATAGGTGTGACCTCAGCAGTGTCAGGTGATCTGTGGAGGGATATTTAAGCCTGGTCTTTGGCCCCACTCACTGCTGATTATTCAGTTGCTTCCCTGGTTCTGGATCTGAAGCTATCTGGTGAGTGGTTTCTCTGGTTACTGACTTTGGTTGTCTTCTGGCTCCTGTGCCCTGTCTTACGTTTACTGACCATTCGCATGTTTCCCTATTGACCATTGCAGTGTCACAGTATTTACTTTGGAATTTTGCCCAACTGCGGCCGGTGTGCTCAGCCACCAGCCGCCCTGCTACTGACACCTGGGAAGGGCTCTGCCAAAGTCCACCTTCCTGCTGGAGGCGGATGAAGAGTACACAGGCCCTCTGTTCAGAGTGTGATGGCTTGCGCAAAGTGTGTCTGGTACGCCGCATTTGCTGGCCGTTAGTTTCACTTTTCATTACATTAGCATTGCAATATTACTGTACAACTATCTCAGTCTGGGAAAGATGAGTGGGTGACAACCCCTCTGGCAGTTATAATGGCAGCCATATTACTTGTCATCCAGCTTACTCAGAATACCTATCAATAGTACATACAAACCCTTGTATACAGCTGCACATTTTCAACTGATCAGCACCCAAACTGTCACTGAGGTCCATTAATTTATTTGGAGAGAAGGAGAATGGGCAGCTCTGCTCTTTTAGGACGTAGCTAACATCAGGGACTCCACTTTAATAGGAACCTGTCAGCAGTTTTATGGTGTCCTCGCTAATGGCAGCATAAACTAGTGACAGATCCCCTTAGCAAAATGCTGGGTCACTTGCTGAGGCAGATGGGCAGGGAGAGCCATCATTTTTCCCAGAAGCCAGTTTCATGGGTACAAATCTGCTGACAGATGCCCTTTAACTACAATATGTCTACTGGAATGTGATGTACTCTGAGACCCTCCTGCTCTCATATCAAGTATTAGGTTTTCTCCTCTACTCCTATTTTTTAGACTGCAACTCTGTTTCTTCAGACTGGCTGCTGTACATAAGCAAAACCCCAACACATTCTCATATGGAAATCATTGCATGGAGAGGAGCCAAATACAAGACAGAGGGGTTAACAATGAAAGAACATTAGTTCCCTGACCCTTGATCTGCCTATTGGATGGAAGAGGGGGGGGGGGGGGCGTATACTGTCCGCAAAAATGCGGATCCGTTTTTTGCGGACAGTACAGCATGTCCGCAAAAAAAACGTATTGCATTCCGTTTTTTTGCTGATCCATAGACTTCAATAGGGCCATGTCCTGATTTTCACTGACAAGTAGAGGACATGTTTCATTTTTTTGCTGAGCCGTGCAATGGAAGAAAAGGGCCCCATAGAAGTGAATGGGACAACATCTAATCCGCAAAAAAACTGATCCTCATTTTTGCGAACAGCATACGGCCGTCTGAATGAGCCCATAGGCAGATATTAAATGGAGTAACAGCCTTGGTCTTCTCTAAGGGAGTTACAGAAAAAGCCAAGCAAACTGGCTAGTAAAAGGCTCTGCTGTGGAAGCACTGCCGCTGTAACATAGGGAGCACTATGGCTGACACGCTAAAACGTAGCCCTTCCTGTCTGCAGACTCTTTCCAAGGACTGTAACAGTCTTAATGTTTCTCTTCCTCTTAAATTTTTAATTAGGCCATTTGTTAGGCCAGATTTTTCATTCTAATACCTCTGCAAGACAGATGACGTATACCATAGCTTCCTGCTCATCTATCATCCTGAAGCAGGGGCATAGCTAAAGGGGTGCAGAAGTAGCAGTCCCACCAGGCTCTGGTATCTTAAAGTGATGCTCCAACAGTGCATTCAGTTGCGGCCTTGTGCTAAAATTAAAAAATAAAAATACTTTTTCAATCTGCACTCAATACCCTATAATAAGAAAATGAAAACAGATTTATTAAAAAGGAAAAACTAAAATCTAAAAGTAAAAACTAAAAAAAAAAAAAAAAAAAAAAAAGAAGTTTTTAGACCCTTTGCTATGACACTTGAAATTTAGCTCTGGAGGCCTCCCATTTCTCTTGATCATCTTCGAGATGTTTCTACAGCTTGACTGGAGTCTAACTGTGGTAAATTCAGTTGATTGGACATAATTTAGAAAGATACAGCACTGTCTATATAAGGTCCCACAACTCACAATGCAAATCAGAGCAAAAGTCAAGCCATGAGGATAAAATAACTTCCTGTAGAGCTAAGAGGCAGGATTGTGTGGATGCACAGATCTGGGAAAGAGTACACAAATTCCACTGCAGTTCCCAAGAGTAAAGTGGCCTCCATAGTTCATAAAATTGAAGTAAATTGGAACTCTTCCTAGAGATGGTCGCCCCTCCAAACTAAGTAATCGGTGAAAAGGGTCTTAGTAAGAATGGTAACCAAGAATCCAATTGTCACTCTGGCTGAGCTCCAAAGATCCTGTGTGCAGATGGAAGACATTTCCACTTCAGCATTCCTCCAATCTGGGCATTATGGCAGAGTGGTAAGAAAGAAGCCTCTCCGTAGTAAAAGACACAAAAAAACCTGCCTGGAGTTTGCAAAAAACAAACACCTAACGGGTTCTCATACTGTGAGAAACACGATTATCTGGTCTGATAAAACCAAGACTGAACTTTTTGACCTCAATTCTAAATGTCATGTTGGAGGAAACTAGGCTTTGCCCAATACCATCCCTACAGTAAAGCATGGTGGTGGCAGCATCATGTTGTGGGAATGTTTTTCAGTGGCTGGGACAGAGAAACTGGTCAGAGTTGATGGAAAGCTGAATGAAGCAGAATACATTGGAGGAGGTTTTTTTTCCAACAAGACAACGACTAAGAACACGGCCAAGACAACATAGGAGTTGTTTAGGGACAACTTTGTGAATGTTCTTGAGGGGCCCAGCCAGTGCCCTGGCTTGAACCCAATCGAACATCTCTAGAGAGACTTGAAAATATCTGTCTACTCATGGTCCCGATCCAACCTGGAAGGACATGACAGAGTATGCAGAAAAGAATGGCAGAAAATCCCCAATTCTGGTGTGCAAACCTTGTGGCATCATACCCAAGAATAGAGATGAGCGAAGTTTTGAAAAAAATCTATTTTTCAGGGAATGTTGACAAGAAATTCCTTACAAATGAATCTGTCATGAATCGCAATGTTAAAACCCTATTCAGTGTATCAATGTAACTGTTTTTAACGCTTAGACAGAAGTTCACCCGTCTAATGGCCGTTAATACGCTAGTGCAATATGGCCTTTTGGGTTAACCCCTTAAGGACCCGCACCGTACATGTACGGCGGGCTGATCGCCTGCCCGATCAGTGGCAGGGGTCCAGGAGTCACTGATAGCCGGACCCCTGCTGTATACGCCAGCATCGGTGAAAACACTGATGGCGGCACATTAACCCTCGCATCAGCGCTGACCGCGGCACGTGCAGGATCCTGCCGGGTGCGGGGTGGCCATCAGGTCCCTCCGCTGCTGTGATGGGGACCTGATGGCAGGGAAGACAGCCCAATGCTTTCCTTAGGCATTGTGGCTGCCTTCCATGACAGCCTATGAGATCCAGCCATGACAGCCTGTGAGATTACAGCCAATGCATCACAATACAGAAGTATTGTAATTAGTGTTGATCAAGCACCATAGTGCTCGGGGGCCCGGGCCAAACACCCGAGCACCCGGGTATAATGGAAGTCAATGGGAGAACCCGAGCATTAAACCAGGCACCCCCTGCTCTGAAGAGGGGAGGGTGCCTGGTTAATAGGAAAAGGTCATAAATTGATGGAAACACCACCTAAATAGTTGTGGAACAGCATGGGGAGGATGTCAGGATGTATCTTGGACTCCCAGGTCGCTGCTGGGAACGATGTTGTCCGAGTAGTACGCCATTTACTTGTATATAAAGTGCTGCCAAAAATTACAAGGAAGAGAAACTCCGATACAACCGGTATATCACATAAAGGAGGGCCTCATTCACATTGTGGTACAATTAATCAGGTAGTGAGACTCCCACACTCAAAAAGCCTATGCACTAAGTGAAACTGACCCTGTAAAAGATTGTAGGTGAGGGCCTGCTGGTGAGCTGACCCTGTAAAAAATTATATGCGAGGCCCTGCTGGTGATCTGATCCTGTAAAAAATTATATGCAAGGGCCTGCTGGTAAGCTGACCCTCTAAAAGGTTGCAGGTGAGGACCTGCAGGTGAGATGACCCTCTAAAAGGTTGTAGGTGAGGACCTGCAAGTGAAATGACCCTCTAAAACATTATATGTGAGGGCCTTCAGATGAGCTGACCCTGTAAAAGATTGTTGGTGAATGCCTGCTGATGAGCTGACCCTATAAAAAATTATATGCGAATTCCTGCTGGTGAGCTGACCCTTTAAAAAATGATATGCTAGGGACTGCTGGTGAGCTGACCCTCTAAAAGGTTGTGGGTGAGGACCTGCAGGTGAGATGACCCTCTAAAACATTATATGTGAGGGCCTTTAGGTGAGCTGACCCTGTAAAAGATTGTAGGTGAAGGCCTGCTGATGAGCTGACCCTGTATAAAATTATATGCTAGGGCCTACTGGTGAGCTGACCCTCTAAAAGGTTGTAGGTGAGAACCTGCAGGTGAGATGACCCTCTAAAACATTATATGTGAGGGCCTTCAGGTGAGCTGACCCTGTAAAAGATTGTAGGTGAAGGCCTGCTGATGAGCTGGCCCTGTAAAAAATTATATGAGAGGGCCTGCTGGTGAGCTGACCCTGTAAAACATTATATAGGCGAAAGGCATATATGCGAGGGCATTATATGCAACAAATAAGCATGTTGATATGATGGAAGAGGAGGATGAGAAAAGGAAGATTCAACCATATAGGCTTGTTTGTGGTGGAAGGGGTGCATGGGAATACAGTGTATTCAGTAAATTATAAACAACACTTTTAAAGTGCCTTCATGTTCATCAGCTTTCCTCTGGTGGAGCCGAGAAGTCATGGTCAATCTAGGCCTTGTTCATTTTTATAGGAGTCAACCTGTCAGCATTTTCAGTTGACAGGCGGATATGCTTATCTGTTATAATGCCACCAGCAGCACTAAATACCCCCTCAGACAAAACACTGGAGGCAGGGCAGTCCAGCACCTCCAAGGTGTAGAGTGCCAGTTCGTGCCACGTATTCAGCTTGGACACCTAGTAGTTGTAAGGCACTGTGGGATCATTGAGGACGCTGACACGGTCTGAAATGTACTACTTAACCATCTTCCAAAATTTTTCCCTCCTTGTGACACTAGGCCGCGCATCAGGGTGAGGGTGCTGGCGGGGTATAATGAAACTGTCCAAGGCTTTGGAGAGATTGTTGCCCTGCCTCTGTTGGAACTGCTGTGTGTTCCCCTTGTCTCCTTTCCTCGGTTGGCCAAGAAACTATGGAAATTTTTGGAGCAATTTTTCAACAAGGATCTTCTATTATTGCACCATTTTGCTCGTCCTCTCCACCAGATGAATGAGAGATGAGAAGTACTCGTTGTAGCGGGGGTCGAGAAGGTTAAACAACAAGTAATCTGTGTTTGTCTAAAATGTGTATAACGCACGGGTCGCGGGAAAGGCAGCCTAACATGAAGTCAACCATGTGTGCCAGAGTACCAACAGGCAAGACTTCGCTGTCATCATCAGGAGGATGATTTTCAATCTCCTCATCCTCTTCTGCCCACCCACGCTGAACAGATGGAATTAAACTTCCATGAGAACTACCCTCTATAGCGGAGGCAACCATCTAATGCTCCTCCTCCTCCACTTCATCGTCCAATTCGCGCTGAGAAGAGGGTGGTCTGGCTTTCCCCATTTCCACCTCTTCCACATGCAAAGCATTGTCCTTAATTGTGAGCAGCGAGCATTTGAGTAGACACAGAAGTGGGATGGTTACACTGATAATTGAGGAATCAACACAGATGGTGAGCGGCGATAACTCTAAGTTTCTTAAAACCTCACAGAGGTCAGACATCCATACCTACTCCTCACCTGTAAATAGCGGAAGCTGACTGGAAGCCGAGAACCATGTTGCATCGGATATTCCACTACTGCCTTCTGCTGCTCACAAAGCCTGGCCAACATGTGGAACATCGAGTTTCAGTGCATGCTCACGTTGCACAACAGCCGGTGAGCTGGCAATTTCAAGCGCTGCTGTAGCGTTGACAGACCGGCTCAAGCTGTCGATGACTTGCGGAAATGTGTACACACGCGGCGCACCTTCACCAGTAGCTCAGGCAAATTGGGGTAGGTTTTGAGAAACCGCTGAACCACTAAGTTTAAGACGTGGGCTAGACATGGGATGTGTGTGAGCTTGCCGAGCTCCAAAGCCGCCACCAAGTTATGGCCATTATCAGACACAACCATGCCCGGTTCTAGGTTGAGTGGCAAGAGCCACAGCTCAGTCTGGTCTCTTATCCCTTGCCACAGCTCTGCGGCGATGTGCTGTTTGTCCCCTAAGCATATCAGCCTCAGCATGGCCTGCAGTGCTACACTGCTTCCAGCTACCGACTGATGACTGACTGGTGCTGCACACGGATAATTTGAAGGTGGAAAGTGGAGGAGGAGAAGTGGGGGTTGGAGCCACGAACGTAGGTGCTGGCAGAAACCCTGATTGACGTAGGGCCCGCAATCCTTGGCGTCGGTAGCACCTGTGCCATCCCAGGATACGACTCGCTCCCGGCCTCCACAACATTCATTGCTGTTTGGTGTGGACTGCCTTCTCCCTTTTGCCACCCCACTGCCTCTTCCAGCCTGTTGCGATGCAGCACATCCCTCCACCCCTGTACTGCTGTCCTCGCTCGGCTTTTCACCTTTCCAGGTTGGGTCAGTGACTTTATCGTCCACTACCTCCTCTTCCACTTCCTCACTCTGCTCATCCTACTGACTTGTTGACCTAACCACTACCTCAGTGATTGACAACTGTGTCTCATGCTCTTCATCAACCTCTCGAGTAATTGCCGTTGAGTTATTGGCAACTGTGTCTCATCATCATCCACTTCCTTAAACAGTAATTGCCGTTCCCCCCACCATCATCTTCTTTTGATTGTGGATGCTCAAGAGGTTGGGAATCAGGGCACAAGATATGTGCCCTGATATCTTCAAGCATGCTTGGCGAGACGGTCAAATCAAGGAATGGTGCTGAAAAGAGCACCTCAGAATATCCGAGTGTGGGATCACTTGTTAACCCAGACTCTCCATGGTGGGAGGAAGTAGGATCAGGGTGAGGATTGGGTTGAGAAGACTCTTGGCTACTGAGACTGGACTTTGTGGAAGACATGGTGGTGCTTAACCGACTGGAAGCATTATCTGCTGCAATCCAACCGACCACCTGTTTGCACTAGTCTGACTTCAAGAGTGGTGTCCTGCGCTGCCCTTCAAACTGGGACATGAAGCTAGGTATCGTGGATGAGTGTGTTTCTTGTGCTCTGGCAGCAGGCACAATTTCACCGCGCCCAGGGCCACGGCCTCTGCGAGCACCATCAGCATTACGGCCACTGCCCGGTCCCTTACTGCTTGCCTTCTTAATATTAAATGTTATATATGATTGAAAGTCTGTCACACGTACAGTAGCGTAGGTTTTGGAAGTGTATGCACAAACATATTTAAAAAGGTATTTGTGATGTGGAGACGTAACACAGGAGATATCCCACAGATAATGTCAATGCTGTCACCAGCACAGGGAATGTCACAGGTGTTTGGGATGAGGAAACGTTATACAGGAGAGGTACCACCGGTAATGTCACTGTCCGCCGCATCTATGCAAAAAAGTACACTGTATGTCACAGATTAAAAAAAATTCAGCGCACACGTTACATTGCAGTTGTGGCACAGCTAATGTCACTGTCCGCAGCGGACACCGTTTATTGAAAAAGTACACTGGATGTCACTGATATTTTTTGGCTGCGCACACTTTACACTGGAGATGTGGCGCAGCTAATGTCACAGCGGACACAGTCTACTGAAAAAGTACACTGGATATCACAGATATTTTTTGGAAACACACACTTTACACTGGAGATGTGGCGCAGCTAATGACACTGTCAGAAGCAAACATCATCTATTGAAAAAAGTACACTGGATGTCACAGATACATTTTTGGATGCGCACACTTTACACTGGAGATGTGGCGCAGCTAATGTCACTGTCCGCAGTGGACACCGTCTACGGAAAAAGTACACTGGATTTCACAGATACATTTTTTTTTCAGCGCACACTTTATGCAGCATCCCACTACATGTGTGTGGGCTCTGCTTAAAAGCACTTTTTACCCTAAAAATTGGATTATGCTATGTTATGTGACTTTGTACTAACTTATCTGCAAAATCCATGTTACCAGGCAGATTAGGTGTAATTTATACATCCCACTACTAGATTGGGATAATACTTAGGTTCTACTGTGTATATACCTAGGTCAGGCCTGGTGAGAAAGATTAGATTTGTGGGAATTCAAATTCAAACAGAGATGAGAATGCAGAGTGAAGACTTCACACCACAGATTAGTGAGTGGAGCCAACTTCGCTATGAGGTAGTACCAAGGTGTGAGGCGCAGAAGAGCATTTTCCTTCTGTGGCCGGACTATATACTTGCATCCCTGACCAGTAGGAGAGAGTTTGCCACCCTGGAATAGAAACAAGCATCAGAAAGATTCATCGTTGATAATAGCCATTATTTAGGGCCACAGACATCTTTGCGCATGGTGGAGGACTTATAGCTTCTGGCAGCCACACCATAATTCTGGAAAAACAGATTAGCTACCTGTCCCAATATTCAGCTTAGAGGGAAAGGACAAGGTATAGGACTGAGCACATCAATAAGAATAAGGTTCTTCATGACCACAGCCTGAATCAAGGCCTAAGCAAGCCTAGAAACAGTGGATTTGCAGATTAACTCTAATACCAACAAGAGACTTTATTTTGTACTGCTGCAGCCAAAGTCAACATCAGTAAAAGTTGAGTTGCACCTTACCACTATCTACCTCATTATTACTACTATTGGTTGTACCACCATTAACGGTACTGGCGTCACGACAAAAAACATCAAGGGACTCAGCCGCAACAAGTACCCTAAGCACCCCTAACATCAAGGGCACCTCAACCACCATCTTGGCTGATGCTTCCTACCACAGAGCGTGCCCCGGAGGATTTTGTGCTGTTCACCTCAACACTGTGCTGCCAGCCCAGGGAGGCTTTCTGCTAACCGTGAGTACACTAATGAACTGTGTGTTATTATTTGGCCCCTCATCGGTCCACCGTGCACCTCACGTGTTGCTCCTGCGCTACTGGCTGGCTGCATTTACACTGCAGATGTGGCATTGGTTATGTCACTGTCAGAAGCGGACACCGTCTATTGAAAAAGTACACTGTATGTAACAGATAAATTTTTTGGATGTGCACACTTTACACAGGAGATGTGGCATAGATAATGTCACTGTCCGCAGCGGATACCATCTACGGAAAGAGTACAGTGGATGTCACAGATTTTTTTGGTACAGTATGCGCACACTTTACACTGGAGATGTGGCACAGCTATTGTCACTGCCCACAGCGGACACCGTCTTTTGAAAAAGTACAGTGGATATCACAGTTTTTTGGGCGATGCGCACACTTTACACTGGAGATGTGGCGCAGCTAATGTTGCTGTCTGCAGCGGCCTAACTATTGTACGCTATTTAGCGCAGGATGCCCTAAAAATATATATTGCTGCCACACACTAGAGTCCTTAGAAGGACTTTTGGGTCTCTGAAAAGTTTTGGTGGTAAAAATATTCGTAAATAACTACCTACACTGTCTGTCCCTTCCTCAGTACAGCTCTGCCTGACTAAGAATGAGACGAACATGCGTCACCTGGTGCTATATAGCACCCAATGACGCGTTCCGGCCAGCCAATCACTGTAATGCCAGCAGCCAACATGGCTACGGCATTACAGTGAGGGCAGCACTTACGTGCACGTTTCTTGGCTGCGTAGCAGCCAAGAAACGTGCTTTGCAGAAACTCCAACATTGCACTCGAGCACATGCGGTATTCGGCTGAATACCACCATGTGCCAAGCATCGAGGTGTTCGGCCGAGCATGCTCGATCATCACTAATTGTAATGCATTGTAAAGGGGATCAGATGCCCAGAAGTTGAAGTCCCAGAGTGGGACAAAAAATAAAGTGAAAAAAGAAGTTACAAAAATTAAGTTCCAAGTAAAAAGAAAGCGTCCTTTTCCCAAAATAAAGTTAAAAAAAATGTAAAAAAAATAGGGAAAAAAAGAAAAATAGACATATTAGGTATCGCCACATCCATATCGACCGGCTTTAGAAAAATATCACATGACCTAACCCTTCAGTTGCACACCGTCAAAAAAAAAAAAACTATAGCACTATGTGCTAAAAAAAACATTTTCTTGTCAACTTATATCACTAAAACTGCAACACCAAGCGATCAAAAAGGTGTATGCCCCCCAAAATACTAAAACATGATTTTTTCAAAAATGCTTTTATTGTGTTAAAATGTAGACATATTAGGTATTGCCGAGTCCATAACAACCTGCTCTATAACAATACCACATGAACTAACCACTTAAGTGAACACCGTACAAAAGATAAAATAAAAACGGTGTCAAAAAAGCAAATTTTTTGTCACCTTACATCACAAAAAGTGTAATAGCAAGCGATCTAAAAGTCATACGCACCCTAAAATAGTACCATTCAAACTGTCATATCATCCCGCAAAAATGATACCCTAGCTAAGACAATCACCCAAAAAATAAAAAAAATATGGCTCTCAGACTATGGAGACACTAAAACATGTTTCAAAAATGATATTATTGTGTAAAACTTAAATAAAAAAAGTATACATATTAGGTATCGCTGCATCCATAGGAACCTGCTGTAAAAAAATATCACATGAACTAACCCCTCAGGTAAACACCGTAAAAAAAAAATAATAAAAATTGTGTGAAAAAGCCATTTTTTGTCACCTTACATGACAAAAAGTGTAATACCAAGCGATCAAAAAGTCCTTTGCACCCTAAAATAGTACCATTCAAAACATCATCTCATACTGAAAAAAATGAGCCCCTACATAAGACCAAAAAAGAAAAAAAAAATATGGCTTTTAGAATATGGAGACAAAAAAAAAACCACAACAAACAACCCAAAAAAGTTGTCATATTTGGTATTGTCGCCTCCGTAATAACCTGCTCTATAAAAATACCACATGATCTACCCTGTCAGATGAACATTGTAAATAACAAAAAAATAAAAACAGTGCCAAAACAGCTTTTTTGTTACCTTGCCTTACAAAAAGTGTAATATAGAGCAACCAAAAATCATATGTATCCCAAAATAGTACCAACAAAACTTCCACCTTATGCCGTAGTTTCCAAAATGGCATAATTTTGGGGGAGTTTCTACTCTAGGGGTGCATCACGGGGTCTTCAAATGTGACATGGCAACTTAAAATTATCCCAGTGAAATCTGCCCTCCAAAAAACATATGGCGTTCCTTTCCTTCTGTGCCCTGCCGTGTTCCCGTACAGCAGTTTATGACCACATATGGACAATAAATATTGAGTTTTGTTTGACTAACCCTTGCTTTGTTACTGCAAAAAATGGAATAAAATGGAAAATCTGCCAAAAAGTGAATTTCTGAAATTTCATCTACATTTTCCTTTAATTCTAGAGGAACACCTAAAGGGTTAACAACGTTTGTAAGTTTTGAATACCTTGAGGGGTGTAGTTTTTAAAATGGGGTCATTTGTGGGTGGTTTCTATTATGCAAGCCTCACAAAGTGACTTCAGACCTGAACTGGTCCTTTAAAAAGTGGGTTTGGGAAATTTTCTGAAAAATTTCAAGATTTGCTTCTAAACTTCTAAACCTTCTAATGTCCCAGAAAAAGAAAATGTCATTCACAAAATGATCCAATCATGAAGTAGACATATGGGAAATGTAAAGTAATAACTATTTAAGGAGGTATCACTATCTGTTTTAAAAGCAAAGAAATATAAATTTTGAATGGATTTGGATAAGTAAAAGCGTTTTAAAGTTATCACCACATAGTGACACATGTCAGATTTGCAAAAAATGGCCTGGTCCTTAAGGTGAAAAATGGCAGGGTCCTGAAGGGGTTAAAAGTAGGGATGAGCGAACTCGAACTGTATAGTTCGGGTTCGTACCGAATTTTGGGGTGTCCGTGACACGGACCCGAACCCGGACATTTTCGTAAAAGTCCGGGTTCGGGTTCGGTGTTCGTCGCTTTCTTCGCGCTTTTGTGACGCTTTCTTGGCGCTTTTTGAAAGGCTGCAAAGCAGCCAATCAACAAGCGTCATACTACTTGCCCCAAGAGGCCATCACAGCCATGCCTACTATTGGCATGGCTGTGATTGGCCAGAGCACCATGTGACCCAGCCTCTATTTAAGCTGGAGTCACATAGCGCCGCCCGTCACTCTGCTCTGATTAGCGTAGGGAGAGGTTGCGGCTGCGACAGTAGGGCGAGATTAGGCAGATTAACTCCTCCAAAGGACTTGATTAACTGATCGATCTGCAGCTGTGGATCATTGAGCTGCTGATCCTCAATTGCTCACTGTTTTTAGGCTGCACAGACCGTTTGTCAGTCTCATTTTTCTGGGGTGATCGGCGGCCATTTTGTGTCTTGTGGTGCGCCAGCACAAGCTGCGACCAAGTGCATTTAACCCTCAATGGTGTGGTTGTTTTTTGGCTAAAGCCTACATCAGGGTGAAGCTGTCACACCAAGTGCATTTAACCAGCAATAGTCTGTTCATTTTTTGGCCATATACAAAATCAGGGGCAAGCTGCGCCTGTCACCAAGTGCATTTAACCCTCAATGGTGTGGTTGTTTTTTGGCTAAAGCCTACATCAGGGTGAAGCTGTCACACCAAGTGCATTTAACCAGCAATAGTCTGTTCATTTTTTGGCCATATACAAAATCAGGGGCAAGCTGCGCCTGTCACCAAGTGCATTTAACCCTCAATGGTGTGGTTGTTTTTTGGCTAAAGCCTACATCAGGGTGAAGCTGTCACACCAAGTGCATTTAACCAGCAATAGTCTGTTCATTTTTTGGCCATATACAAAATCAGGGGCAAGCTGCGCCTGTCACCAAGTGCATTTAACCCTCAATGGTGTGGTTGTTTTTTGGCTAAAGCCTACATCAGGGTGAAGCTGTCACACCAAGTGCATTTAACCAGCAATAGTCTGTTCATTTTTTGGCCATATCCCAGTCTAATTCTGTCACTAAATCCATACCGGTCACCCAGCGCCTAAATACTAGGCCTCAAATTTATATCCAGCTAAATCTGTCCCTAGTGCTGTAGCTGGGCGAGTTATTTAGTGTCCGTTCAAGCACATTTCTTGTTCTGGGTTGAAATACAATTCCCAATTTAGCAATTTCATAATTTAGTGGTTCCTGCTATATCAGAGCTATTTGAAATCTATCCCAAAAAGGGTATATAATATTGAAGGTGCACATTGGGTCATTCAGAATAACTTCACACACACCCGCTACTGTGTATTTCCAAGTCTAATTCTGTCACTAAACCCATACCTGTCACCCAGCGCCTAAATACTAGGCCTCAAATTTAAATCCCTCTAAATCTCTCGTTACCCACCGCTGTACTGTTGTTGCTGGGCAAGATATTTAGTGTCCGTCAAAGCACATTTTTTGTTCTGGGTTGAAGTACAATTCCCAATTTAGCAATTTCATAATTTAGTGGTTTCTGCTATATCAGAGCTATTTGAAATCTATCCCTAAAAGGGTATATAATATTGAAGGTGCACATAGGGTCATTCAGAATAACTTCACACACACGCTTCTGTGCATTTCCAAGTCTAATTCTGTCACTAAATCCATACCGGTGACCCAGCGCCTAAATACTAGGCCTCAAATTTAAATCCCTCTAAATCTCTCGTTACCCACCACTGTACTGTTGTTGCTGGGCAAGATATTTAGTGTCCGTCAAAGCACATTTTTTGTTCTGGGTTGAAGTACAATTCCCAATTTAGCAATTTCATAATTTAGTGGTTTCTGCTATATCAGAGCTATTTGAAATCTATCCCTAAAAGGGTATATAATATTGAAGGTGCACATAGGGTCATTCAGAATAACTTCACACACACGCTTCTGTGCATTTCCAAGTCTAATTCTGTCACTAAATCCATACCGGTGACCCAGCGCCTAAATACTAGGCCTCAAATTTAAATCCCTCTAAATCTCTCGTTACCCACCGCTGTACTGTTGTTGCTGGGCAAGATATTTAGTGTCCGTCAAAGCACATTTTTTGTTCTGGGTTGAAGTACAATTCCCAATTTAGCAATTTCATAATTTAGTGGTTTCTGCTATATCAGAGCTATTTGAAATCTATCCCTAAAAGGGTATATAATATTGAAGGTGCACATAGGGTCATTCAGAATAACTTCACACACACGCTTCTGTGCATTTCCAAGTCTAATTCTGTCACTAAATCCATACCGGTGACCCAGCGCCTAAATACTAGGCCTCAAATTTAAATCCCTCTAAATCTCTCGTTACCCACCGCTGTACTGTTGTTGCTGGGCAAGATATTTAGTGTCCGTCAAAGCACATTTTTTGTTCTGGGTTGAAGTACAATTCCCAATTTAGCAATTTCATAATTTAGTGGTTCCTGCTATATCAGAGCTATTTGAAATCTATCCCAAAAAGGGTATATAATATTGAAGGTGCACATTGGGTCATTCAGAATAACTTCACACACACCCGCTACTGTGTATTTCCAAGTCTAATTCTGTCACTAAACCCATACCTGTCACCCAGCGCCTAAATACTAGGCCTCAAATTTAAATCCCTCTAAATCTCTCGTTACCCACCGCTGTACTGTTGTTGCTGGGCAAGATATTTAGTGTCCGTCAAAGCACATTTTTTGTTCTGGGTTGAAGTACAATTCCCAATTTAGCAATTTCATAATTTAGTGGTTTCTGCTATATCAGAGCTATTTGAAATCTATCCCTAAAAGGGTATATAATATTGAAGGTGCACATAGGGTCATTCAGAATAACTTCACACACACGCTTCTGTGCATTTCCAAGTCTAATTCTGTCACTAAATCCATACCGGTGACCCAGCGCCTAAATACTAGGCCTCAAATTTAAATCCCTCTAAATCTCTCGTTACCCACCGCTGTACTGTTGTTGCTGGGCAAGATATTTAGTGTCCGTCAAAGCACATTTTTTGTTCTGGGTTGAAGTACAATTCCCAATTTAGCAATTTCATAATTTAGTGGTTTCTGCTATATCAGAGCTATTTGAAATCTATCCCTAAAAGGGTATATAATATTGAAGGTGCACATAGGGTCATTCAGAATAACTTCACACACACGCTTCTGTGCATTTCCAAGTCTAATTCTGTCACTAAATCCATACCGGTGACCCAGCGCCTAAATACTAGGCCTCAAATTTAAATCCCTCTAAATCTCTCGTTACCCACCACTGTACTGTTGTTGCTGGGCAAGATATTTAGTGTCCGTCAAAGCACATTTTTTGTTCTGGGTTGAAGTACAATTCCCAATTTAGCAATTTCATAATTTAGTGGTTCCTGCTATATCAGAGCTATTTGAAATCTATCCCAAAAAGGGTATATAATATTGAAGGTGCACATTGGGTCATTCAGAATAACTTCACACACACCCGCTACTGTGTATTTCCAAGTCTAATTCTGTCACTAAACCCATACCTGTCACCCAGCGCCTAAATACTAGGCCTCAAATTTAAATCCCTCTAAATCTCTCGTTACCCACCGCTGTACTGTTGTTGCTGGGCAAGATATTTAGTGTCCGTCAAAGCACATTTTTTGTTCTGGGTTGAAGTACAATTCCCAATTTAGCAATTTCATAATTTAGTGGTTTCTGCTATATCAGAGCTATTTGAAATCTATCCCTAAAAGGGTATATAATATTGAAGGTGCACATAGGGTCATTCAGAATAACTTCACACACACGCTTCTGTGCATTTCCAAGTCTAATTCTGTCACTAAATCCATACCGGTGACCCAGCGCCTAAATACTAGGCCTCAAATTTAAATCCCTCTAAATCTCTCGTTACCCACCGCTGTACTGTTGTTGCTGGGCAAGATATTTAGTGTCCGTCAAAGCACATTTTTTGTTCTGGGTTGAAGTACAATTCCCAATTTAGCAATTTCATAATTTAGTGGTTCCTGCTATATCAGAGCTATTTGAAATCTATCCCAAAAAGGGTATATAATATTGAAGGTGCACATTGGGTCATTCAGAATAACTTCACACACACCCGCTACTGTGTATTTCCAAGTCTAATTCTGTCACTAAACCCATACCTGTCACCCAGCGCCTAAATACTAGGCCTCAAATTTAAATCCCTCTAAATCTCTCGTTACCGCTGTACTGTTGTAGCTGGGAAAGTTATTTAGTGCCCGTCAAAGCACATTTTTTGTTCTGGGTTGAAGTACAATTCCCAATTTAGCAATTTCATAATTTAGTGGTTCCTGCTATATCAGAGCTATTTGAAATCTATCCCAAAAAGGGTATATAATATTCAAGGTGCACATTGGGTCATTCAGAATAACTTCACACACACGCTTCTGTGCATTTCCAAGTCTAATTCTGTCACTAAATCCATACCGGTCACCCAGCGCCTAAATACTAGGCCTCAAATTTATATCCCGCTGAATTTGAATACAATACATTGGGCCAAATAATATATTTGTTGTTGTGGTGAACCATAACAATGAGAAAAACATCTAGTAAGGGACGCGGACGTGGACATGGTCGTGGTGGTGTTAGTGGACCCTCTGGTGCTGGGAGAGGACGTGGCCGTTCTGCCACATCCACACGTCCTAGTGTACCAACTACCTCAGGTCCCAGTAGCCGCCAGAATTTACAGCGATATATGGTGGGGCCCAATGCCGTTCTAAGGATGGTAAGGCCTGAGCAGGTACAGGCATTAGTCAATTGGGTGGCCGACAGTGGATCCAGCACGTTCACATTATCTCCCACCCAGTCTTCTGCAGAAAGCGCACAGATGGCGCCTGAAAACCAACCCCATCAGTCTGTCACATCACCCCCATGCATACCAGGGAAACTGTCTCAGCCTCAAGTTATGCAGCAGTCTCTTATGCTGTTTGAAGACTCCGCTGGCAGGGTTTCCCAAGGGCATCCACCTAGCCCTTCCCCAGCGGTGAAAGACATAGAATGCACTGACGCACAACCACTTATGTTTCCTGATGATGAGGACATGGGAATACCACCTCAGCATGTCTCTGATGATGACGAAACACAGGTGCCAACTGCTGCGTCTTTCTGCAGTGTGCAGACTGAACAGGAGGTCAGGGATCAAGACTGGGTGGAAGACGATGCAGGGGACGATGAGGTCCTAGACCCCACATGGAATGAAGGTCGTGCCACTGACTTTCACAGTTCGGAGGAAGAGGCAGTGGTGAGACCGAGCCAACAGCGTAGCAAAAGAGGGAGCAGTGGGCAAAAGCAGAACACCCGCCGCCAAGAGACTCCGCCTGCTACTGACCGCCGCCATCTGGGACCGAGCACCCCAAAGGCAGCTTCAAGGAGTTCCCTGGCATGGCACTTCTTCAAACAATGTGCTGACGACAAGACCCGAGTGGTTTGCACGCTGTGCCATCAGAGCCTGAAGCGAGGCATTAACGTTCTGAACCTGAGCACAACCTGCATGACCAGGCACCTGCATGCAAAGCATGAACTGCAGTGGAGTAAACACCTTAAAACCAAGGAAGTCACTCAGGCTCCCCCTGCTACCTCTTCTGCTGCTGCCGCCTCGGCCTATTCTGCTGCTGCCGCCTCGGCCTCTTCCTCCGCCTCTGGAGGAACGTTGGCACCTGCCGCCCAGCAAACAGGGGATGTACCACCAACACCACCACCACCACCTCCGTCACCAAGCGTCTCAACCATGTCACACGCCAGCGTTCAGCTCTCCATCTCACAAACATTTGATAGAAAGCGTAAATTCCCACCTAGCCACCCTCGATCCCTGGCCCTGAATGCCAGCATTTCTAAACTACTGGCCTATGAAATGCTGTCATTTAGGCTGGTGGACACAGACAGCTTCAAACAGCTCATGTCGCTTGCTGTCCCACAGTATGTTGTTCCCAGCCGGCACTACTTCTCCAAGAGAGCCGTGCCTTCCCTGCACAACCAAGTATCCGATAAAATCAAGTGTGCACTGCGCAACGCCATCTGTAGCAAGGTCCACCTAACCACAGATACGTGGACCAGTAAGCACGGCCAGGGACGCTATATCTCCCTAACTGCACACTGGGTAAATGTAGTGGCAGCTGGGCCCCAGGCGGAGAGCTGTTTGGCGCACGTCCTGCCGCCGCCAAGGATCGCAGGGCAACATTCTTTGCCTCCTGTTGCCACCTCCTCCTTCTCGGCTTCCTCCTCCTCTTCTTCCACCTGCTCATCCAGTCAGCCACACACCTTCACCACCAACTTCAGCACAGCCCGGGGTAAACGTCAGCAGGCCATTCTGAAACTCATATGTTTGGGGGACAGGCCCCACACCGCACAGGAGTTGTGGCGGGGTATTGAACAACAGACCGACGAGTGGTTGCTGCCGGTGAGCCTCAAGCCCGGCCTGGTGGTGTGTGATAATGGGCGAAATCTCGTTGCAGCTCTGGGACTAGCCAATTTGACGCACATCCCTTGCTTGGCGCATGTGCTGAATTTGGTGGTGCAGAAGTTCATTCACAACTACCCCGACATGTCAGAGCTGCTGCATAAAGTGCGGGCCGTCTGTTCGCGCTTCCGGCGTTCACATCCTGCTGCTGCTCGCCTGTCTGCGCTACAGCGTAACTTCGGCCTTCCCGCTCACCGCCTCATATGCGACGTGCCCACCAGGTGGAACTCCACCTTGCACATGCTGGACAGACTGTGCGAGCAGCAGCAGGCCATAGTGGAGTTTCAGCTGCAGCACGCACGGGTCAGTCGCACTACAGAACAGCACCACTTCACCACCAATGAATGGGCCTCCATGCGAGACCTGTGTGCCCTGTTGCGCTGTTTCGAGTACTCCACCAACATGGCCAGTGGCGATGACACCGTTATCAGCGTTACAATACCACTTCTATGTCTCCTTGAGAAAACACTTAGGGCGATGATGGAAGAGGAGGTGGCCCAGGAGGAGGAGGAGGAGGAGGAGGAAGAGGGGTCATTTTTAGCACTTTCAGGCCAGTCTCTTCGAAGTGACTCAGAGGGAGGTTTTTGGCAACAGCAGAGGCCAGGTACAAATATGGCCAGCCAGGGCCCACTACTGGAGGACGAGGAGGACGAGGATGAGGAGGAGGGAGGAGGATGAGGATGAAGCATGGTCACAGCGGGGTGGCACCCAACGCAGCTCGGGTCCATCACTGGTGCGTGGCTGGGGGGAAAGGCAGGACGATGACGATACGCCTCCCACAGAGGACAGCTTGTCCTTACCCCTGGGCAGCCTGGCACACATGAGCGACTACATGCTGCAGTGCCTGCGCAACGACAGCAGAGTTGCCCACATTTTAACCTGTGCGGACTACTGGGTTGCCACCCTGCTGGATCCACGCTACAAAGACAATGTGCCCACCTTACTTCCTGCACTGGAGCGTGATAGGAAGATGCGCGAGTACAAGCGCACGTTGGTAGACGCGCTACTGAGAGCATTCCCAAATGTCACAGGGGAACAAGTGGAAGCCCAAGGCCAAGGCAGAGGAGGAGCAAGAGGTCGCCAAGGCAGCTGTGTCACGGCCAGCTCCTCTGAGGGCAGGGTTAGCATGGCAGAGATGTGGAAAACTTTTGTCAACACGCCACAGCTAACTGCACCACCACCTGATACGCAACGTGTTAGCAGGAGGCAACATTTCACTAACATGGTGGAACAGTACGTGTGCACACCCCTCCACGTACTGACTGATGGTTCGGCCCCATTCAACTTCTGGGTCTCTAAATTGTCCACGTGGCCAGAGCTAGCCTTTTATGCCTTGGAGGTGCTGGCCTGCCCGGCAGCCAGCGTTTTGTCTGAACGTGTATTCAGCACGGCAGGGGGCGTCATTACAGACAAACGCAGCCGCCTGTCTACAGCCAATGTGGACAAGCTGACGTTCATAAAAATGAACCAGGCATGGATCCCACAGGACCTGTCCGTCCCTTGTCCAGATTAGACATTAACTACCTCCCCATAACCATATATTATTGGACTCCAGGGCACTTCCTCATTCAATCCTATTTTTATTTTCATTTTACCATTATATTGCGATGCTACCCAAAGTTGAATGAACCTCTCCTCTGCCTGTGTGCTAGGCCTAAATATATGCCAATGGACTGTTGCAGTGGTGGCTGACATGAAGCCTGATTCTCTGCTATGACATGCAGACTAATTCTCTGCTGACATGAAGCCAGATTGTCTGTTACGGGACCTCTCTCCTCTGCCTGGGTGCTGGGCCTAAATTTATGACAATGGACTGTTGCAGTGGTGGCTGACGTGAAGCCTGATTCTCTGCTATGACATGCAGACTGATTCTCTGCTGACATGAAGCCAGATCGTCTGTTACGGGACCTCTCTGCTCTGCCTGTGTGCTAGGCCTAAATATATGCCAATGGACTGTTGCAGTGGTGGGTGACGTGAAGCCTCATTCTCTGCTATGACATGCAGACTGATTCTCTGCTGACATGAAGCCAGATTGTCTGTTACGGGACCTCTCTGCTCTGCCTGTGTGCTAGGCCTAAATATATGCCAATGGACTGTTGCAGTGGTGGGTGACGTGAAGCCTCATTCTCTGCTATGACATGCAGACTGATTCTCTGCTGTCATGAAGCCAGATTGTCTGTTACGGGACCTCTCTGCTCTGCCTGTGTGCTAGGCCTAAATATATGCCAATGGACTGTTGCAGTGGTGGGTGACGTGAAGCCTCATTCTCTGCTATGACATGCAGACTGATTCTCTGCTGACATGAAGCCAGATTGTCTGTTACGGGACCTCTCTGCTCTGCCTGTGTGCTAGGCCTAAATATATGCCAATGGACTGTTGCAGTGGTGGGTGACGTGAAGCCTCATTCTCTGCTATGACATGCAGACTGATTCTCTGCTGTCATGAAGCCAGATTGTCTGTTACGGGACCTCTCTGCTCTGCCTGTGTGCTAGGCCTAAATATATGCCAATGGACTGTTGCAGTGGTGGGTGACGTGAAGCCTCATTCTCTGCTATGACATGCAGACTAATTCTCTGCTGACATGAAGACAGATTCTCTGTTACGGGACCTCTCTCCTCTGCCTGTGTGTGTGCTGGGCCTAAATATATGCCAATGGACTGTTGCAGTGGTGGCTGACGTGAAGCCTCATTCTCTGCTATGACATGCAGACTGATTCTCTGCTGACATGAAGCCAGATTCTCTGTTACGGGACCTCTCTCCTCTGCCTGTGTGTGTGCTGGGCCTAAATATATGCCAATGGACTGTTGCAGTGGTGGCTGACGTGAAGCCTCATTCTCTGCTATGACATGCAGACTGATTCTCTGCTGACATGAAGCCAGATTCTCTGTTACGGGACCTCTCTCCTCTGCCTGTGTGTGTGCTGGGCCTAAATATATGCCAATGGACTGTTGCAGTGGTGGCTGACGTGAAGCCTCATTCTCTGCTATGACATGCAGACTGATTCTCTGCTGACATGAAGCCAGATTCTCTGTTACGGGACCTCTCTCCTCTGCCTGTGTGTGTGCTGGGCCTAAATATATGCCAATGGACTGTTGCAGTGGTGGCTGACGTGAAGCCTCATTCTCTGCTATGACATGCAGACTAATTCTCTGCTGACATGAAGACAGATTCTCTGTTACGGGACCTCCCTCCTCTGCCTGGGTGCTGGGCCTAAATATATGCCAATGGACTGTTGCAGTGGTGGCTGACGTGAAGCCTCATTCTCTGCTATGACATGCAGACTGATTCTCTGCTGACATGAAGACAGATTCTCTGTTACGGGACCTCTCTCCTCTGCCTGTGTGTGTGCTGGGCCTAAATATATGCCAATGGACTGTTGCAGTGGTGGCTGACGTGAAGCCTCATTCTCTGCTATGACATGCAGACTGATTCTCTGCTGACATGAAGCCAGATTCTCTGTTACGGGACCTCTCTCCTCTGCCTGTGTGTGTGCTGGGCCTAAATATATGCCAATGGACTGTTGCAGTGGTGGCTGACGTGAAGCCTCATTCTCTGCTATGACATGCAGACTAATTCTCTGCTGACATGAAGACAGATTCTCTGTTACGGGACCTCCCTCCTCTGCCTGGGTGCTGGGCCTAAATATATGCCAATGGACTGTTGCAGTGGTGGCTGACGTGAAGCCTCATTCTCTGCTATGACATGCAGACTGATTCTCTGCTGACATGAAGACAGATTCTCTGTTACGGGACCTCTCTCCTCTGCCTGTGTGCTAGGCCTAAATATATGCCAATGGACTGTTGCAGTGGTGGGTGACGTGAAGCCTCATTCTCTGCTATGACATGCAGACTGATTCTCTGCTGTCATGAAGCCAGATTGTCTGTTACGGGACCTCTCTGCTCTGCCTGTGTGCTAGGCCTAAATATATGCCAATGGACTGTTGCAGTGGTGGGTGACGTGAAGCCTCATTCTCTGCTATGACATGCAGACTAATTCTCTGCTGACATGAAGACAGATTCTCTGTTACGGGACCTCTCTCCTCTGCCTGTGTGTGTGCTGGGCCTAAATATATGCCAATGGACTGTTGCAGTGGTGGCTGACGTGAAGCCTCATTCTCTGCTATGACATGCAGACTGATTCTCTGCTGACATGAAGCCAGATTCTCTGTTACGGGACCTCTCTCCTCTGCCTGTGTGCTAGGCCTAAATATATGCCAATGGACTGTTGCAGTGGTGGCTGACGTGAAGCCTCATTCTCTGCTATGACATGCAGACTAATTCTCTGCTGACATGAAGACAGATTCTCTGTTACGGGACCTCTCTCCTCTGCCTGGGTGCCGGGGCCTAAATATCTGAGAATGGACTGTTCCAGTGGTGGGTGACGGGAAGCCAGATTCTCTGCTATGGAACCTCTCTCCAATTGATTTTGGTTAATTTTTATTTATTTAATTTTTATTTTAATTAATTTCCCTATCCACATTTGTTTGCAGGGGATTTACCTACATGTTGCTGCCTTTTGCAGCCCTCTAGCCCTTTCCTGGGCTGTTTTACAGCCGTTTTAGTGCCGAAAAGTTCGGGTCCCCATTGACTTCAATGGGGTTCGGGTTCGGGACGAAGTTCGGATCGGGTTCGGATCCCGAACCCGAACATTTCCGGGATGTTCGGCCGAACTTCTCGAACCCGAACATCCAGGTGTTCGCTCAACTCTAGTTAAAAGGAAAAAAAATACTCACCTCATCAACTTGCTCATGCAGAGGCAGTGCATCCTCTCTTAAGTGGAAAAGATCTGCTGAAGGACCTGCGTGTGCGAGTGTGATGACGTAACTTCAGAAGATCTTTTCCAAGCGAAGAACGGACTACCTCTGTGCGAGCAAGTGGATGAGGTGAGTGTGTGTATATATATATATATATATATATATATTTTGTTCTTTCTAAGACAACTTTAGCTGCCATTTTAGGAAAAATGATTTGTTACCATGAAGCGTGAGAAAATTCAGCTACACAGTGAATCAAATTTTTTGTTTCGAATTCCACTTCGGATGCTTCGATTCACTCAACACTACACAAGAAGACTGGAGGCTGTAATCGCTACCAAAAATGCTTAAATTAAGTACTGAGTAAACGGTCTGAATACTTATGTCAATGCAAGATTTTAGTTTTAAGTTTTCATAATGGCATACTGAGTGCAGATTGATGGGGAAAACTTGTCCTGGTTAATGCCCATCAATTCCAAAAATCCTACTTTGAAGTGTAATGCATTATCTGTTATGCAGATAATAATTAAGATAAGATGTTTTCTCCTCATCTAGGGTCAGATTCACACCTGTTCAGGCCTCTTACGTCTGTCCCTGTGCTTTATTCATGAATCATCGGTTGATGTCAATAGAGGACAGAGAGAGCAAGAATTGCAGGTGTGCACATGGCCCTTAATGTACCTTATGAAAAGAGAATGCTGTGTTAATACTTAAAGGAGAAGCGTGTCACTATTGTTCAAGTTGTTAATTGTATTATCTGACAGCCTTGCCATCCATAGACCTAGTAATATCTCAATGATGTCAAATGCAAGGCTGTTTTTAGGGTGTGGCAAATTGGACGACTGATAAGGGCTCCCATCTTTTAGGCCCCTTTCACACGGGCGTCGCGGAAGAGGTCCGGATGCATTGCGGGAAACCTGTGCGAGTGCGCACGCAATTTCAATCAGTTTTGTCTACGATTGCGTTGTGTTGTGTTCTTTACTGAAGCTCGGGTTTGGGTTCGGTGTTCTGTAGATTTTATTATTTTTCATTATAACATGGTTATAAGGGAAAATAATAGCATTCTTTAATACAGAATGCTAAGCAAAATGACCATTGAGGGTTAAAAAATAATGAAAAAATTACTCACCTCATTCACTTGATTGCACAGTCGTTATCGTCTTTCTTCTTCTTGCAGGACCTGCAAAAGGACCTGCGCTGATGTCATCGCGCTCCCTGCTGAATGAAGATAGAAGAACCTTCATTCAGCAGGACCTGCGCTGAAGCCACCGCGCTCACCACGTGGTGAGCGCGATGACATGAGCTCAGGTCCTTTTGCAGGTCCTGCAAGAAGAAGAAAGACGATAACGGCTGCGTGATCAAGTGGGTGAGGTGAGTAACTTTTTAAGTATTTTTTAACCCTCAATGGTCATTTTACTTAGCATTCTGTATTAAAGAATGCTACTATTTTTCATTATAACCATGTTATAATGGGAAATAATAAAGTAAATGGACTTTAATGGGGTCCTGGGGCTCATCCCTATTTATTCACATCATCTCCTTAGCAACCATCCGTGAAAATCGCATTGCATCCGCATTTGCTTGCGGATGCAATGCGATTTTCACACAGCCCCATTCACTTCTATGGGTTCTGCGTTGCGTGAAAAACGCAGAATATAGAACATGTTGCGATTTTCATGCAAAAAATATCACTCATGTAAACAGCCCCATTAAAATGAATGGGTCGGGATTCAGTTTGGGTGCAAAGCGTTAAGCGGAAAATTCTCCAGTGTCAAAGGGACCTTAGGAACCCCCAGAAAACAAAAGCCCCAGGGCCAACCTAAACTTACCAATGACCCCACAGACTTCAACAGAGTATGGCGCACACAAGTGTAGATTCCTCTCTGTAGAAAGGAATGCATAATGCAGCTTCCAGTTTCCAATCCTTATGACAATGAGGGTCCCGGGACTAAGGGTACTTTCATACTTGTGGCAGAGGATTCCGGCAGGCAAGTTCCGGCGACGGATCCGTCAAAACGTATGCAAACTGATGGCCTTTGTCAGACGGACCAGGATCCTGATCCGTATGACAAATGCATTGAAATGCCAGATCCGTCTCTCCGGTGTCATCCAGAAAAAAACGGATCTGGCATTTATTTTTTTTCACATATTTTGCGGTCTGAGCATGCGCAGACTGCAAAAACGGATCTGTTTTGCCGGAACACTCGGGGCCGGATCCGACATTAATGCATGTCAATGGGAAAAAATTATGGATCCAGCATTCCGGCAAGTGTTCCAGAATTTTGGACGGAGATAAAACTGTAGCGTGCTGCGGTATTATCTTCGTCCTGAAAAGTCAAAAAGACTGAACTGAAGACATCCTGATGCATACTGAACTGATTTCTCTCCATTCAGAATGCATTAGGATACAACTGATCAGTTCTTTTCCGGTATTGAGCCCCTAGGACGGAACACAGTGCCGGAAAAGAATAACGCTAGTGTGAAAGTACCCTAAAGTTATAAATGCCTAAATAGAAATAAACCATTAGCCAACCGGAGGGGGTCAGACACCCCACAGACCCGCATATCAGCTGTTTAGGCAGACATAGCTTGTCACTACAGTGCTGCTCTTATTGACTTCAGTGACTACACTATGCTGTGTGGTTCCAGCACCAACTTCCGGTGCTGGACCTATGGCCAAACAGCTGAACGGAGGGGGTGCATGGTGTCGCCCAACCCCTCACCCAACAACAATCTGATGAACGATTACCAAGTCACATTCAGGCCAATCATAATTTTATGTATGGGCTCCATACCATGTTCATGACATTTTCCTCTGCCTTGTTTCCATAGGCCTCTTTCACACGAGCGTGACGGATTAGGTCCGGATGTGTTTAGTGAAACTCGCACCATTTTGCAAGTTCAGTCATTTTTGTCTGCAATTAAGTTCGTTTTTTTCCACGCGAGTGCAATGCGTTTACAAACAACATCTCCTGGCAACCATAAGTGAAAAACGCATTGCACCCGCACTTGCTTGCGGATTCAATGCGTTTTTCACTGAAGCCCCATTCACTTCTATGGGGCCAGGACTGTGTGAAAAATGCAGAATATAGAACATGCTGCGATTCTAACGCAACGCAGAACTGATGGGTGAAAAAAAACACTTGTGTACACAGACCCATTGAAATTAATGGGTCAGGATGCGTTCACGTCATGCATTGCACCGGCGTGGAAAACTTGCTCGTGTGAAAGGGGCCTTAGAATTATAGCACCGATGGGGGCCACACCCATTTGCATACCTCCCAACTTTTTGGACGGTCAAAGAGGGACACTTATTGTTCATCGTGTGAAAGATCCATTTGTCTTGCATATCTATACATTTCAATAGTTATCTCTTATGAAATGGCGCAAAAATAATCGGAATATAAAAACTTCTGAAATCCCAACTGCATCAAATAATGAAATACTATACAAGGCGAGCTCAAATATACAGAGAGGAACCAGACAAACACTTTCTGGGTCAATTTTGTGACTGCTACAATGCAAATCTATACCTCAGATCAAAAAGAGGGACATTTAAGGAGCAAAGAGGGATAGAGGGACTTGGGTCAAAAAGAGAGACTACCCCTCCAAAAGAGGGACACTTGGGAAGTCTGCCCATTTGTAGTCCTCAGTTCCCATTAAAATGGGGATCAGACGAACCAGGAAAGGGCCTCCCTCTCTCAACTCCTCAATACATATGGTCTGCTTATTAGGCTGGGTTCACATCACGTTTTAGCCATCTGTTTATAAAATACAAAAAACGTATACGTTAACGGATGCCTCAGACAGATGCAATACAGTGGCATCTGTCACCAGAGGTCTACTGAGAAAGGCATAAATTCCTTAGCAAGGCAAGATTGCTGGAATCTTCCTTTTACATGGAATATAGTAGACACACGGAGGAGAAAAAGAAACACGGATTTGTCACAGACAGCTTCACGTTTTAAAGACTGACCATCTTGTCACGGATGTCATCACTGACACGGACCTACCCGTAATAAAACCAACAGCATGAAGTGAAATATGGATGGTGAAGAAAGTTCCCAGCACTAAATATAAACCCATCAAGCAGAGCGCTCTATTATGCCTGCGCGGAATACTGTGTCAAGTGTGAATTGTATCCTTGTGTTCCACATTTGTACAGCAAACTATTATAACGGAGCTGCTGTGCCGCTGTTTGCTGTTACATTGTACTTTCTGATACATAATACCTATCCAGCAACTTTCAGGCGACATAAGATACGCACTGTCTGGTCTCCCTCCCTTATTTATATAGCACATAATAAGCGGGATACAATGTCACACACTGACAACAGGCAACAAAGTCCTATGAAACCGTCATAGCGTTAGTGACTGCACACAGCTGGCGCTATATGAGCAGAGGGATGGACATCAAAAACGCCAATCCATGCTATCAGTGCATTCAAATTCTGATGTATTTACAGTGTCGGTTTCATCTAAACATATTGGGAAAGTGAATCCACACTTTTATCATCCAGTCACTTTTTGGTCCAAATTTGCACGATTAGGGTTATTCTATAAAAAAGTATTTCAAATAAAGTATTATTGCAATATACTGTACATTCAATTAAATATTGTTCATTTTTTTAAATGTACATTTTCCTCTTTGGTAGCGCCCCCTGCTGTTTATCCTACTAGTCCATTTTCTTCTGCATTCAGAGTTGGACTAACATGCTCAGTAGCTTCCCTGCTCCCCTCAGTGCTGACGTAGTGATCTCATAATAAAGCAGAAGTGGTCCAGATACCATTCATTTATTCCTTCAGTCATCCCTACTTCTATATTCATAGAAATATATACCTATATCTCTCTATATACAGTAGAGAGGGAAATTGTGGGCCATACCATATATATCTCTGGGAGCTATATGTGACAGACTGTTTTCTATACAGAGGAGAAAGGAGCTAACAAAAGCTAATTACGCTGCATCCTGGAAGATTCAGGCGCTTGTCTTGTGCGATGAGCTACTGTCCACCCACAGAACGGGAAAGTCCTCCACATAAGCAGATAACTAAGTAAAGAGTTTTAACGTGATGGGATAACCCCTGCATAAATGTAGACATACAAGACTGCATTCAAGATGCCTTCAGCTGCCTTTATGGGGAGTTAAAGGGATGAATGTATATTATTTCATTATTGCATTTAAAGGGGTTTTTCAAGAGTAAAATATTGATGTCCTCTCCTCAGGATAGGCCATCATATGGATTGGGGTTGGTCCGGCTCCCTGAACCTGTGCTGATCAGCTGTTGGAAGCTGCTGCAATTCTGTGAAGAATACTGTGTCCTCCTTCGTGGCCAATGACATCACGTTCATCAGTCACAAGGCCTCTCTGCAACTCAGACTCGTTCAAGTGAATGGAATTGAGTTGCAATACCAAATGCAACCACTATACAACATATAGCACTGTTCTTGTTATCCTATGAAATGGCTATAGTGCTTGTCTGAGTAAGCCAGTCCCTACAAATAGCTGATCTGTGAGGTCCTTGGAAACAGGGTCGGACTGACCCACCAGAGCACCAGAGGATCTTCTGGTGGACCCAAGCTCTAAAGCCATAGTGGGCATCAAAGATCCAAGAGAATAAATTATCTGGTGGGCCCGGGATCCTCCTGCTTGGAACTGAATCTCAACCGATCAGATATTGATGACCTATCCTGAGGATAGGCATCTGTGTTGGACCCATGTTGATATGTAAAACCAAATCCCTGAATAAAGTGGCCTAAATAGGAGAAAGTGCTCAGAACCCCAAATACTGTAGCGTATTTATAACTGGGGAGAAAATCCTCCTCATGTGGTCCGTTGCTAACGGCAATCCCCAACAAAAATGCATACAATGGAGGATGCCAGCAACGGACCACATGTGCCACAACAACATCCTACACAAAAACGGATACATGTGTGTATGAGACTATAAGAATAAATAAATCACTGCGAAAGGTGCACTACAACAATATGCAAATTATAATATATAGCTTAACTCTCACGCTGGTGTTAAAAATTACATTTTAGCCAATATATTCCGGTCAAGAACATATCGGCGCCCGCACACCCCGTCAAGGTATCTCAGTGTAGCGCGGGACATAACGCTAACCTACCTCTAGTGTGTGAACACTGTCTGATAGGTGCAAAAGTCCGACTCACAGCCAAAGCTCCCAATCCCCAAAGTAGGATCACAAAGTATGGAATGTGCCGGTTTTCATCTTTGGTAACATTCTGGTGCACCTGGTTGTCACAAATATAGGGGAGAGGAGGGACACCAGAAAGACAACAGAAGGGGAAAGGACAAAAAACTAGGCCTCAATGCTAGGGAGAAGGGAAAGGCCACCTCCTAGGAAACCCCTAGAACTGGCCCTGACTCCTGTCAGTATGTATAAGACCCCGAAGGTGGGAAAATACATACGCCGGAACCTAAACACCCTAGGAGCCCTGATATGCCCTAGAGGTAGTGAAAGAAAAAGAGACTACCAGTTCCTTCCCAGGTGAGTGAACCGGCGTCTCCCTGAGGCCTAGTAAAGACAAGCACAAAGGAACAACCAAATACAAATGTGACACTTAACTTAGTAGTGATGGATGAGCAGGAACACCAGAGACAACCTCACACCAGCTCTACCAAACCCAAATGAAGCTCTCTACCGCATAGTCAGAAGGGTGGGGTCAGACTATAAAGGGTAGAAGTGATGACTACTGAGCAACAGCTGAGACAAGGTAAGAGGTCATTAACCCTATCAATACTGAATCAAGAGAAATCAAGGAGGCTATTAGATTCCTCCATGCTCAGTCAATCTCCTTGATCTCCTGACATTAGTCACCTGAGGGACCGTGACACTGGTAGCCTGTGTCACATGAGCCTGTTATAGGTGGGGCTAACAGCCTCCTCCCATTGTATTTCTGATCCTACTTTGGAGGTTTTTAGGAGTTTTGGCTGTGAGTCGGACTTTTGCACCTATCAGACAGTGTTTACACACTACAGGTAGGTTAGCGTTAGGTCCCGCACTACACTGAGATACCTTGACGGGTGGAGCGGGCTCCAATATGTTCTTGACCGGAATATATTGGCTAAAATCAAATTTTTAACAACAGCGTGAGGGTTTAGCTATATAATATCATTTGCATATTGTTGTAATGCACCTTTTGCAGTGATTTACCATGTTCATATGTCTGCATTGCTGAGAAAAATGAAGTTTTAACATATGCAAATGAGCCTCTAGAAACAATGAGCTCAGCTCACTGTAACGTCAACACCCCAATTGCACCTACAGTAGAGGCTCATTTGCATATATTAAAACATAATTTATCTCAGCAGTGCAGGCACATATGAACATGGGACCAACACAGATGCCTTCAGCTGCCAAGTGCACATGTAACAGGTCAGCCAGTTTCATAGGTACAAATCTGCTGACAGAGGCCCTTTAACTTCTGCAAAATCCCTTTAAAGCATAAACTGCACGCAGCAAGCACATGACAGTGGTGGCTGCAGTTAGCCAGAATGTTGTGTTTTAAACATATGCAGAGGATTTTGAGCTCTTTATCAGCAAAATGGAGTTCTGACCACTCCAAAAATATGTAAGAAAATAATCACCACTGAATTTTAAACCTGAACATTCACTGTAAATTAAAACAAAAAAACAAGCAATTGCTCTTTTTACATGCAACACCATTCTCATAATAACATGCTGGGGCAATTGGGAATTTCAATCCCCTCCCCTTTCCCCAGTTTTGCAAGGGGACTCTTGCAGCACTATATATTAGTATTGCACTTAGGGAATTCCTATTTAAAAGTGGTTCTCTACTTTAAAAATGTAGTTTTTGTTAGGCATTTAATAATAAACTGATCTCAGGCTCTCTGCTGCTAGGGCCGCTAAGGATCAGATGTAATCAGAATAATTTAATTCTCACCACAGGGAAAATAAAGCATTACATGGTGCCTATCAAAGTCAGTGGGCTGCTGGATAATGCATGGAGGTGCTACGTTCTCCTACAACAGAGACCTTTTGCAATGTAAATCTTGAGAACCAAGGTTTAACTGATAGTGAAGTGGTCCACTACCTTTGGTATGATTGGGCTTCCAACAGACCAACCAACTATTTAACAGGGTTGTCCAGGATTGTACAATTGATGACCTGACCTCAGGACAGGCCATCAATATTCGACACCCCACACTCCATCCAGAGTGGACAGAGTTGGTTACTGCTGTGCTGCTCCCATTAACTTTAAGGGTAACAATGCTGCAGTAACCAACAGTGAACAGAACTGAGCAGTTCTGGAGCTACCCAAACCAGTATATCAGCACGGTGTGGGGTGTCAGATGCCTGCTGTTCAGATATTATTTGCCTATGCCAGGCATGTCCAAACTGCGGCCCTCCAGCTGTTGCAAAACTACAACTCCCAGCATGCCTGGATAGCTTACAGCTATTAGGGCATGCTGGGAGTTGTAGTTTTGTAACAGCTGGAGGGCCGCAGTTTGGACATGCCTGGCCTATGCTGAGGATAGGTCATCAATCATGAAATCCTGGACAACCCCTTTAACACATAAAAAAGTTTCACAGACAGCAGTTAGCTTGCTTCCTTATGGCTTCCATGTACCAACATGTATAAAATAAAGTTACATTACAAATAGGGATGAGCGAACTCGAACTGTATAGTTCGGGTTCGTACCGAATTTTGGGGTGTCCGTGACACGGACCCGAACCCGGACATTTTCGTAAAAGTCCGGGTTCGGGTTCGGTGTTCGTCGCTTTCTTCGCGCTTTTGTGACGCTTTCTTGGCGCTTTTTGAAAGGCTGCTAAGCAGCCAATCAACAAGCGTCATACTACTTGCCCCAAGAGGCCATCACAGCCATGCCTACTATTGGCATGGCTGTGATTGGCCAGAGCACCATGTGACCCAGCCTCTATTTAAGCTGGAGTCACATAGCGCCGCCCGTCACTCTGCTCTGATTAGCGTAGGGAGAGGTTGCGGCTGCGACAGTAGGGCGAGATTAGGCAGATTAACTCCTCCAAAGGACTTGATTAACTGATCGATCTGCAGCTGTGGATCATTGAGCTGCTGATCCTCAATTGCTCACTGTTTTTAGGCTGCCCAGACCGTTTGTCAGTCACATTTTTCTGGGGTGATCGGCGGCCATTTTGTGTCTTGTGGTGCGCCAGCACAAGCTGCGACCAAGTGCATTTAACCCTCAATGGTGTGGTTGTTTTTTGGCTAAAGCCTACATCAGGGTGAAGCTGTCACACCAAGTGCATTTAACCCTCAGTAGTGTGGTTGGTCAAGCTATCACACCAAGTGCATTTAACCAGCAATAGTCTGTTCATTTTTTGGCCATATACTAAATCAGGGGCAAGCTGCGCCCGTCACCAAGTGCATTTAACCCTCAGTAGTGTGGTTGGTCAAGCTGTGACACCAAGTGCATTTAACCAGCAATAGTCTGTTCATTTTTTGGCCATATACTACATCAGGGGCAAGCTGCGCCCATCACCAAGTGCATTTAACCAGCAATAGTGTGGTTATTTTTTGGCCATATCCCAGTCTAATTCTGTCACTAAATCCATACCGGTCACCCAGCGCCTAAATACTAGGCCTCAAATTTATATCCCGCTAAATCTCTCGTTACCGCTGTCCTGTTGTGGCTGGGAAAGTTATTTAGTGTCCGTCAAAGCACATTTTTTGTTCTGGGTTGAAATACAATTCCCAATTTAGCAATTTAAAAATTTAGTGGTTTCTGCTGTATCAGATCTATTTGAAATCTATCCCTAAAAGGGTATATAATATTCAAGGTGCACATAGGGTCATTCAGAATAACTTCACACACCCGCTACTGTGCATTTCCAAGTCTAATTCTGTCACTAAACCCATACCTGTCACCCAGCGCCTAAATACTAGGCCTCAAATTTATATCCAGCTAAATCTGTCCTTAGTGCTGTAGCTGGGCGAGTTATTTAGTGTCCGTTCAAGCACATTTCTTGTTCTGGGTTGAAATACAATTCCCAATTTAGCAATTTCATAACTTAGTGGTTTCTGCTATATCAGAGCTATTTGAAATCTATCCCTAAAAGGGTATATAATATTCAAGGTGCACATTGGGTCATTCAGAATAACTTCACACACACCCGCTACTGTGTATTTCCAAGTCTAATTCTGTCACTAAACCCATACCTGTCACCCAGCGCCTAAATACTAGGCCTCAAATTTATATCCTGCTAAATCTCTCGTTAGTGCTGTAGCTGGGCGAGTTATTTAGTGTCCGTTCAAGCACATTTCTTGTTCTGGGTTGAAATACAATTCCCAATTTAGCAATTTCATAATTTAGTGGTTTCTGCTATATCAGAGCTATTTGAAATCTATCCCTAAAAGGGTATATAATATTCAAGGTGCACATTGGGTCATTCAGAATAACTTCACACACACCCGCTACTGTGTATTTCCAAGTCTAATTCTGTCACTAAACCCATACCTGTCACCCAGCGCCTAAATACTAGGCCTCAAATTTATATCCTGCTAAATCTCTCGTTAACGCTGTCCTGTTGTGGCTGGGAAAGTTATTTAGTGTCCGTCAAAGCACATTTTTTGTTCTGGGTTGAAATACAATTCCCAATTTAGCAATTTCATAATTTAGTGGTTTCTGCTATATCAGAGCTATTTGAAATCTATCCCTAAAAGGGTATATAATATTCAAGGTGCACATTGGGTCATTCAGAATAACTTCACACACACCCGCTACTGTGTATTTCTAAGTCTAATTCTGTCACTAAACCCATACCTGTCACCCAGCGCCTAAATACTAGGCCTCAAATTTATATCCTGCTAAATCTCTCGTTAGTGCTGTAGCTGGGCGAGTTATTTAGTGTCCGTTCAAGCACATTTCTTGTTCTGGGTTGAAATACAATTCCCAATTTAGCAATTTCATAATTTAGTGGTTTCTGCTATATCAGAGCTATTTGAAATCTATCCCTAAAAGGGTATATAATATTCAAGGTGCACATTGGGTCATTCAGAATAACTTCACACACACCCGCTACTGTGTATTTCCAAGTCTAATTCTGTCACTAAACCCATACCTGTCACCCAGCGCCTAAATACTAGGCCTCAAATTTATATCCTGCTAAATCTCTCGTTAACGCTGTCCTGTTGTGGCTGGGAAAGTTATTTAGTGTCCGTCAAAGCACATTTTTTGTTCTGGGTTGAAATACAATTCCCAATTTAGCAATTTCATAATTTAGTGGTTTCTGCTATATCAGAGCTATTTGAAATCTATCCCTAAAAGGGTATATAATATTCAAGGTGCACATTGGGTCATTCAGAATAACTTCACACACACCCGCTACTGTGTATTTCTAAGTCTAATTCTGTCACTAAACCCATACCTGTCACCCAGCGCCTAAATACTAGGCCTCAAATTTATATCCTGCTAAATCTCTCGTTAGTGCTGTAGCTGGGCGAGTTATTTAGTGTCCGTTCAAGCACATTTCTTGTTCTGGGTTGAAATACAATTCCCAATTTAGCAATTTCATAATTTAGTGGTTTCTGCTATATCAGAGCTATTTGAAATCTATCCCTAAAAGGGTATATAATATTCAAGGTGCACATTGGGTCATTCAGAATAACTTCACACACACACGCTTCTGTGCATTTCCAAGTCTAATTCTGTCACTAAACCCATACCTGTCACCCAGCGCCTAAATACTAGGCCTCAAATTTATATCCTGCTAAATCTCTCGTTAGTGCTGTAGCTGGGCGAGTTATTTAGTGTCCGTTCAAGCACATTTCTTGTTCTGGGTTGAAATACAATTCCCAATTTAGCAATTTCATAATTTAGTGGTTTCTGCTATATCAGAGCTATTTGAAATCTATCCCTAAAAGGGTATATAATATTCAAGGTGCACATTGGGTCATTCAGAATAACTTCACACACACCCGCTACTGTGTATTTCCAAGTCTAATTCTGTCACTAAACCCATACCTGTCACCCAGCGCCTAAATACTAGGCCTCAAATTTATATCCTGCTAAATCTCTCGTTAGTGCTGTAGCTGGGCGAGTTATTTAGTGTCCGTTCAAGCACATTTCTTGTTCTGGGTTGAAATACAATTCCCAATTTAGCAATTTCATAATTTAGTGGTTTCTGCTATATCAGAGCTATTTGAAATCTATCCCTAAAAGGGTATATAATATTCAAGGTGCACATTGGGTCATTCAGAATAACTTCACACACACACGCTTCTGTGCATTTCCAAGTCTAATTCTGTCACTAAATCCATACCGGTCACCCAGCGCCTAAATACTAGGCCTCAAATTTATATCCCGCTGAATTTGAATACAATACATTGGGCCAAATAATATATTTGTTGTTGTGGTGAACCATAACAATGAGAAAAACATCTAGTAAGGGACGCGGACGTGGACATGGTCGTGGTGGTGTTAGTGGACCCTCTGGTGCTGGGAGAGGACGTGGCCGTTCTGCCACATCCACACGTCCTAGTGTACCAACTACCTCAGGTCCCAGTAGCCGCCAGAATTTACAGCGATATATGGTGGGGCCCAATGCCGTTCTAAGGATGGTAAGGCCTGAGCAGGTACAGGCATTAGTCAATTGGGTGGCCGACAGTGGATCCAGCACGTTCACATTATCTCCCACCCAGTCTTCTGCAGAAAGCGCACAGATGGCGCCTGAAAACCAACCCCATCAGTCTGTCACATCACCCCCATGCATACCAGGGAAACTGTCTCAGCCTCAAGTTATGCAGCAGTCTCTTATGCTGTTTGAAGACTCCGCTGGCAGGGTTTCCCAAGGGCATCCACCTAGCCCTTCCCCAGCGGTGAAAGACATAGAATGCACTGACGCACAACCACTTATGTTTCCTGATGATGAGGACATGGGAATACCACCTCAGCATGTCTCTGATGATGACGAAACACAGGTGCCAACTGCTGCGTCTTTCTGCAGTGTGCAGACTGAACAGGAGGTCAGGGATCAAGACTGGGTGGAAGACGATGCAGGGGACGATGAGGTCCTAGACCCCACATGGAATGAAGGTCGTGCCACTGACTTTCACAGTTCGGAGGAAGAGGCAGTGGTGAGACCGAGCCAACAGCGTAGCAAAAGAGGGAGCAGTGGGCAAAAGCAGAACACCCGCCGCCAAGAGACTCCGCCTGCTACTGACCGCCGCCATCTGGGACCGAGCACCCCAAAGGCAGCTTCAAGGAGTTCCCTGGCATGGCACTTCTTCAAACAATGTGCTGACGACAAGACCCGAGTGGTTTGCACGCTGTGCCATCAGAGCCTGAAGCGAGGCATTAACGTTCTGAACCTGAGCACAACCTGCATGACCAGGCACCTGCATGCAAAGCATGAACTGCAGTGGAGTAAACACCTTAAAACCAAGGAAGTCACTCAGGCTCCCCCTGCTACCTCTTCTGCTGCTGCCGCCTCGGCCTATTCTGCTGCTGCCGCCTCGGCCTCTTCCTCCGCCTCTGGAGGAACGTTGGCACCTGCCGCCCAGCAAACAGGGGATGTACCACCAACACCACCACCACCACCTCCGTCACCTAGCGTCTCAACCATGTCACACGCCAGCGTTCAGCTCTCCATCTCACAAACATTTGATAGAAAGCGTAAATTCCCACCTAGCCACCCTCGATCCCTGGCCCTGAATGCCAGCATTTCTAAACTACTGGCCTATGAAATGCTGTCATTTAGGCTGGTGGACACAGACAGCTTCAAACAGCTCATGTCGCTTGCTGTCCCACAGTATGTTGTTCCCAGCCGGCACTACTTCTCCAAGAGAGCCGTGCCTTCCCTGCACAACCAAGTATCCGATAAAATCAAGTGTGCACTGCGCAACGCCATCTGTAGCAAGGTCCACCTAACCACAGATACGTGGACCAGTAAGCACGGCCAGGGACGCTATATCTCCCTAACTGCACACTGGGTAAATGTAGTGGCAGCTGGGCCCCAGGCGGAGAGCTGTTTGGCGCACGTCCTTCCGCCGCCAAGGATCGCAGGGCAACATTCTTTGCCTCCTGTTGCCACCTCCTCCTTCTCGGCTTCCTCCTCCTCTTCTTCCACCTGCTCATCCAGTCAGCCACACACCTTCACCACCAACTTCAGCACAGCCCGGGGTAAACGTCAGCAGGCCATTCTGAAACTCATATGTTTGGGGGACAGGCCCCACACCGCACAGGAGTTGTGGCGGGGTATTGAACAACAGACCGACGAGTGGTTGCTGCCGGTGAGCCTCAAGCCCGGCCTGGTGGTGTGTGATAATGGGCGAAATCTCGTTGCAGCTCTGGGACTAGCCAATTTGACGCACATCCCTTGCTTGGCGCATGTGCTGAATTTGGTGGTGCAGAAGTTCATTCACAACTACCCCGACATGTCAGAGCTGCTGCATAAAGTGCGGGCCGTCTGTTCGCGCTTCCGGCGTTCACATCCTGCTGCTGCTCGCCTGTCTGCGCTACAGCGTAACTTCGGCCTTCCCGCTCACCGCCTCATATGCGACGTGCCCACCAGGTGGAACTCCACCTTGCACATGCTGGACAGACTGTGCGAGCAGCAGCAGGCCATAGTGGAGTTTCAGCTGCAGCACGCACGGGTCAGTCGCACTACAGAACAGCACCACTTCACCACCAATGAATGGGCCTCCATGCGAGACCTGTGTGCCCTGTTGCGCTGTTTCGAGTACTCCACCAACATGGCCAGTGGCGATGACACCGTTATCAGCGTTACAATACCACTTCTATGTCTCCTTGAGAAAACACTTAGGGCGATGATGGAAGAGGAGGTGGCCCAGGAGGAGGAGGAGGAGGAGGAGGAAGAGGGGTCATTTTTAGCACTTTCAGGCCAGTCTCTTCGAAGTGACTCAGAGGGAGGTTTTTGGCAACAGCAGAGGCCAGGTACAAATGTGGCCAGCCAGGGCCCACTACTGGAGGACGAGGAGGACGAGGATGAGGAGGAGGTGGAGGAGGATGAGGATGAAGCATGGTCACAGCGGGGTGGCACCCAACGCAGCTCGGGTCCATCACTGGTGCGTGGCTGGGGGGAAAGGCAGGACGATGACGATACGCCTCCCACAGAGGACAGCTTGTCCTTACCCCTGGGCAGCCTGGCACACATGAGCGACTACATGCTGCAGTGCCTGCGCAACGACAGCAGAGTTGCCCACATTTTAACCTGTGCGGACTACTGGGTTGCCACCCTGCTGGATCCACGCTACAAAGACAATGTGCCCACCTTACTTCCTGCACTGGAGCGTGATAGGAAGATGCGCGAGTACAAGCGCACGTTGGTAGACGCGCTACTGAGAGCATTCCCAAATGTCACAGGGGAACAAGTGGAAGCCCAAGGCCAAGGCAGAGGAGGAGCAAGAGGTCGCCAAGGCAGCTGTGTCACGGCCAGCTCCTCTGAGGGCAGGGTTAGCATGGCAGAGATGTGGAAAACTTTTGTCAACACGCCACAGCTAACTGCACCACCACCTGATACGCAACGTGTTAGCAGGAGGCAACATTTCACTAACATGGTGGAACAGTACGTGTGCACACCCCTCCACGTACTGACTGATGGTTCGGCCCCATTCAACTTCTGGGTCTCTAAATTGTCCACGTGGCCAGAGCTAGCCTTTTATGCCTTGGAGGTGCTGGCCTGCCCGGCAGCCAGCGTTTTGTCTGAACGTGTATTCAGCACGGCAGGGGGCGTCATTACAGACAAACGCAGCCGCCTGTCTACAGCCAATGTGGACAAGCTGACGTTCATAAAAATGAACCAGGCATGGATCCCACAGGACCTGTCCGTCCCTTGTCCAGATTAGACATTAACTACCTCCCCATAACCATATATTATTGGACTCCAGGGCACTTCCTCATTCAATCCTATTTTTATTTTCATTTTACCATTATATTGCGAGGCTACCCAAAGTTGAATGAACCTCTCCTCTGCCTGTGTGCTAGGCCTAAATATATGCCAATGGACTGTTGCAGTGGTGGGTGACGTGAAGCCTCATTCTCTGCTATGACATGCAGACTGATTCTCTGCTGTCATGAAGCCAGATTGTCTGTTACGGGACCTCTCTGCTCTGCCTGTGTGCTAGGCCTAAATATATGCCAATGGACTGTTGCAGTGGTGGGTGACGTGAAGCCTCATTCTCTGCTATGACATGCAGACTGATTCTCTGCTGACATGAAGCCAGATTGTCTGTTACGGGACCTCTCTCCTCTGCCTGTGTGCTAGGCCTAAATATATGCCAATGGACTGTTGCAGTGGTGGCTGACGTGAAGCCTCATTCTCTGCTATGACATGCAGACTAATTCTCTGCTGACATGAAGCCAGATTGTCTGTTACGGGACCTCTCTCCTCTGTCTGGGTGCTGGGCCTAAATTTATGACAATGGACTGTTGCAGTGGTGGCTGACGTGAAGCCTGATTCTCTGCTATGACATGCAGACTGATTCTCTGCTGACATGAAGCCAGATCCTCTGTTACGGGACCTCTCTCCTCTGCCTGTGTGTGTGCTGGGCCTAAATATATGCCAATGGACTGTTGCAGTGGTGGCTGACGTGAAGCCTCATTCTCTGCTATGACATGCAGACTGATTCTCTGCTGACATGAAGCCAGATTCTCTGTTACGGGACCTCTCTCCTCTGCCTGTGTGTGTGCTGGGCCTAAATATATGCCAATGGACTGTTGCAGTGGTGGCTGACGTGAAGCCTCATTCTCTGCTATGACATGCAGACTAATTCTCTGCTGACATGAAGACAGATTCTCTGTTACGGGACCTCCCTCCTCTGCCTGGGTGCTGGGCCTAAATATATGCCAATGGACTGTTGCAGTGGTGGCTGACGTGAAGCCTCATTCTCTGCTATGACATGCAGACTAATTCTCTGCTGACATGAAGCCAGATTGTCTGTTACGGGACCTCTCTCCTCTGCCTGTGTGCTAGGCCTAAATATATGCCAATGGACTGTTGCAGTGGTGGCTGACGTGAAGCCTCATTCTCTGCTATGACATGCAGACTGATTCTCTGCCTGACATGAAGCCAGATCGTCTGTTACGGGACCTCTCTGCTCTGCCTGTGTGCTAGGCCTAAATATATGCCAATGGACTGTTGCAGTGGTGGGTGACGTGAAGCCTCATTCTCTGCTATGACATGCAGACTGATTCTCTGCTGTCATGAAGCCAGATTGTCTGTTACGGGACCTCTCTGCTCTGCCTGTGTGCTAGGCCTAAATATATGCCAATGGACTGTTGCAGTGGTGGGTGACGTGAAGCCTCATTCTCTGCTATGACATGCAGACTGATTCTCTGCTGACATGAAGCCAGATTGTCTGTTACGGGACCTCTCTCCTCTGCCTGTGTGTGTGCTGGGCCTAAATATATGCCAATGGACTGTTGCAGTGGTGGCTGACGTGAAGCCTCATTCTCTGCTATGACATGCAGACTGATTCTCTGCTGACATGAAGCCAGATTCTCTGTTACGGGACCTCTCTCCTCTGCCTGTGTGTGTGCTGGGCCTAAATATATGCCAATGGACTGTTGCAGTGGTGGCTGACGTGAAGCCTCATTCTCTGCTATGACATGCAGACTGATTCTCTGCTGACATGAAGCCAGATTGTCTGTTACGGGACCTCTCTCCTCTGCCTGGGTGCTGGGCCTAAATTTATGACAATGGACTGTTGCAGTGGTGGCTGACGTGAAGCCTGATTCTCTGCTATGACATGCAGACTGATTCTCTGCTGACATGAAGCCAGATCCTCTGTTACGGGACCTCTCTCCTCTGCCTGTGTGTGTGCTGGGCCTAAATATATGCCAATGGACTGTTGCAGTGGTGGCTGACGTGAAGCCTCATTCTCTGCTATGACATGCAGACTGATTCTCTGCTGACATGAAGCCAGATTCTCTGTTACGGGACCTCTCTCCTCTGCCTGTGTGTGTGCTGGGCCTAAATATATGCCAATGGACTGTTGCAGTGGTGGCTGACGTGAAGCCTCATTCTCTGCTATGACATGAAGCCAGATTCTCTGCTGACATGAAGACAGATTCTCTGTTACGGGACCTCCCTCCTCTGCCTGGGTGCTGGGCCTAAATATATGCCAATGGACTGTTGCAGTGGTGGCTGACGTGAAGCCTCATTCTCTGCTATGACATGCAGACTAATTCTCTGCTGACATGAAGCCAGATTGTCTGTTACGGGACCTCTCTCCTCTGCCTGTGTGCTAGGCCTAAATATATGCCAATGGACTGTTGCAGTGGTGGCTGACGTGAAGCCTCATTCTCTGCTATGACATGCAGACTGATTCTCTGCTGACATGAAGCCAGATCGTCTGTTACGGGACCTCTCTGCTCTGCCTGTGTGCTAGGCCTAAATATATGCCAATGGACTGTTGCAGTGGTGGGTGACGTGAAGCCTCATTCTCTGCTATGACATGCAGACTGATTCTCTGCTGTCATGAAGCCAGATTGTCTGTTACGGGACCTCTCTGCTCTGCCTGTGTGCTAGGCCTAAATATATGCCAATGGACTGTTGCAGTGGTGGGTGACGTGAAGCCTCATTCTCTGCTATGACATGCAGACTGATTCTCTGCTGACATGAAGCCAGATTGTCTGTTACGGGACCTCTCTCCTCTGCCTGTGTGTGTGCTGGGCCTAAATATATGCCAATGGACTGTTGCAGTGGTGGCTGACGTGAAGCCTCATTCTCTGCTATGACATGCAGACTGATTCTCTGCTGACATGAAGCCAGATTCTCTGTTACGGGACCTCTCTCCTCTGCCTGTGTGTGTGCTGGGCCTAAATATATGCCAATGGACTGTTGCAGTGGTGGCTGACGTGAAGCCTCATTCTCTGCTATGACATGCAGACTGATTCTCTGCTGACATGAAGCCAGATTGTCTGTTACGGGACCTCTCTCCTCTGCCTGGGTGCTGGGCCTAAATTTATGACAATGGACTGTTGCAGTGGTGGCTGACGTGAAGCCTGATTCTCTGCTATGACATGCAGACTGATTCTCTGCTGACATGAAGCCAGATCCTCTGTTACGGGACCTCTCTCCTCTGCCTGTGTGTGTGCTGGGCCTAAATATATGCCAATGGACTGTTGCAGTGGTGGCTGACGTGAAGCCTCATTCTCTGCTATGACATGCAGACTGATTCTCTGCTGACATGAAGCCAGATTCTCTGTTACGGGACCTCTCTCCTCTGCCTGTGTGTGTGCTGGGCCTAAATATATGCCAATGGACTGTTGCAGTGGTGGCTGACGTGAAGCCTCATTCTCTGCTATGACATGCAGACTAATTCTCTGCTGACATGAAGACAGATTCTCTGTTACGGGACCTCCCTCCTCTGCCTGGGTGCTGGGCCTAAATATATGCCAATGGACTGTTGCAGTGGTGGCTGACGTGAAGCCTCATTCTCTGCTATGACATGCAGACTAATTCTCTGCTGACATGAAGACAGATTCTCTGTTACGGGACCTCTCTCCTCTGCCTGGGTGCCGGGGCCTAAATATCTGAGAATGGACTGTTCCAGTGGTGGTTTCAAAGGAAAGGACCGGCACTTCGCTGATGTAGATCACAATGTAGATTTATTCAGTCACATATTCAAAATGGCATAGTGACGCGTTTCAGCACAGATGTGCTTTCATCAGACTGCATAAAACATCTTACACTCCAGCTATTTATACATAAATGAAACACAAAGGAACTGACATCATCAAAGAAGCTCCGCCTCCCTCATTAAATAAAATTCGCATATCAAATAATCGCAATGAAAAATTCGCATTGAAAAATTCGCAATTGAAAATTCGCAACTGAAAATTCGCAATTGAAAATTGAAAATTCGCAATTGAAAATTCGCAACTAAAAATTCGCAACTGAAAATTCGCAATTGAAAATTCGCAAAAAACATATCCACTCTATACTGGCGAAGATTTTCAGTCACATAGTCCATTCTTGCAGTGATTAATCACGCTGAAGAAAAAAAGAAATATATTTATCAGATTGCATAAGGCCGAATGCCTTATAGGAAGCAGGACACATTGTACTCACGATTGAGGCCCCTGGGCTCCATTGTCTGAAGACGATGGATCCAGTAAGCCTCCCTTTTCAATAACAATTTATTTCTGTCACCCCCTCGACGGGGTAATGATACACCTTCAATAATCTGATACCTCAACTGCGAGATGTTGTGTTTTTTATCATAAAAATGAAGGGGTATTGGGAGTAATAAATTCTGTTTACGGATAGTAGATTTGTGTTTACTTAGTCTGTCCTTCATTCTCATTGAGGTTTCCCCCACATATAGTAATCCACATGGACATTTAAGAATGTAAACCACAAATCTACTATCACAAGTGAACGTGCCCCTTATTGGAATATTTTCACCTGAGTGAGGGTGGGAGAAACATGAACCCTTTATAACGCTGGAACAATTGACACAGTTTAAACAAGGAAAAGTGCCCCGTCTAGGTGTAGATAAAGTACTCTGTCCTCTTTCTATTTTATTACTTCCCACATCCGCCCGGACTATTTTATCCCTAATATTTTCTGCCCGTTTATAGCATATCATGGGTGGCCTCTGGAACTCTCCTATCCGTGGATAGGACTTAGATAATATGTGCCAATGTTGATTAACAATAGTCCTAAGGCGCTGGGACCAGGGATGGTATTTAATCACTAAGGGGATCCTTGTTTCTTTCTTAGTTCTATCTGGTGGTGTAATCTCAGCTTTATTACGCTGTATTTTCAATAGATCAGGGGGGTAGCCTCGCTCTCTAAATTTATTGGTCATATCGTCTAATCTTGTTTGACACATATCCCTATCACTAACGATCCGTCTAACCCTCTGGTATTGCCGCCCTGCTTCTTACTAGAATTGTTCCAGTGGTGGGTGACGGGAAGCCAGATTCTCTGCTATGGAACCTCTCTCCAATTGATTTTGGTTAATTTTTATTTATTTAATTTTTATTTTAATTCATTTCCCTATCCACATTTGTTTGCAGGGGATTTACCTACATGTTGCTGCCTTTTGCAGCCCTCTAGCTCTTTCCTGGGCTGTTTTACAGCCTTTTTAGTGCCGAAAAGTTCGGGTCCCCATTGACTTCAATGGGGTTCGGGTTCGGGACGAAGTTCGGATCGGGTTCGGATCCCGAACCCGAACATTTCCGGGATGTTCGGCCGAACTTCTCGAACCCGAACATCCAGGTGTTCGCTCAACTCTAATTACAAATAAACTGAACTTTACATTTGGTGACAATGATGTCAATGATAATTAAAGGCGACTCCTTATTTTGCCTATAGTAATAATAATAATAATGAAAAGCTGCTTCATCCTCAGTTCCTGTGACATCACACATAATGCACAGTATAAATCAGCTCAGCAGCACAATGTCCCTGGAAATTATTTCACAATGTTGGCAAGTATGCACAGTTCAATATCGGGCCACATGACAATGATTTTATATAAAATGTATTTTAAAAAATGACATAAATCTACAGCATTAAATGGTTGTGTGTCTGCTTTTTAGCCTTTACACTGTACAATATAGAAAATGTACATTTTTTTGTCGGATGGGGTTGTTCAAAACCGAAATAACTTCGCTAACATCATAGGAAACAAATGGTAGATTGAAATTAAACTGCCCACGTGAAATTCTAGCACAATATTCATTGGCAGAAAAAAAGGCAAGCTAAAAGTCTCCACATAAAATACAACACACAATCTGCTTCTGTATTTCACACGGAGGATGACATGATATTGAGTAGGATGATTTATAGATGAGATATTATAGTAATCCGTATGATACTATACTAAACAGCACTATACAATACAATAGTAGACTAAAATCACATTCTGTTCAAACAATAGTTTACTCTACTTTACTATAGTAAACAACACTATGCTATACAATACTATACTATAGAATAGTATACTAAAATAGAATGCTATAATAAACAGTTCTTTATGCTGTACGTTACCATACTAAACAATACTGTAGTATATATGACATTAGTTTAGTATATTAAACAATACTACTATACACAATAACAAATCATACAATACTACACTGCAATATACTATACTAAACGGTACCATACTGGGGCATAGCTAAAGGCTCAAGGGCCCTGGTGAAAGATTTCAGCTTGGGCCCCCCTTTCCACAGTGCTTTGTGGCCAGAGGCCGGGCAGCACATAGCCACATAGCAAATATTGAAACAGCATCCCCCTCATGCCAAAGTCTTGACCCTTCCCTCCAGCCAGAGCTGTAACTTAACCAGCATGCACTTTCTATAATACCGATGTACAAGGGTCTTTGGGCCCCCTCAGGCTACTAGGCCCGGTAGCGACTGCTACCTCTGCACCCCCTATAGATACGTTCCTGGTACCCTACAATGCTAAAATGTAATAAACTGCAGTGGCGGTACAGTGTAACTACAGCTGTTTGTCCCATTCAAGTGAATGGGATAGGAAGCCTTAATAAAACTGAACCGCTACTACAAACTGGCCCCTTCAAAGAGCAGATCAGCACGGGTGCTGTGAGTTGGACACCCACCAATCTGATATTGATGACCTGTCCTGAGGATAGGTCACCAATACCTGCAGCCTGGACAACGTCTTTCTAGAAGCACTCTAGAATAATTGCGACATGGAAGATTGTGCAGCCCCTTCCCCATTAAGCCCCACCCCTTTGTTGGGCTAGGCGCAGATAATTTTGCAAAACCTAGATGCTTCAAATTACAACATATTTTGGCACAATTTACATTACAATCTAGGTGCACTCAAATAAGTATATGTGGGCCAATGTCAGTTAGTAATCTCTCTATTATGAGGGTTGTTGTCTATGAATATTTGTTAGCTTTAAGACCCCTTTTGTTTGGGGAACTTGCGAAGTTTATAGAACATTACCAACATCTCTGAAAATACAAGCTACATTAAAATCTCTCTGCCCACGTAAAATTCTATCACCACATTTGTTGGCAGAAATGGACAAGGACACAGGAATATGGAATGAAATCATTTTACCAACATCTTACAAATGTTACATTGAAATGAAGCTGCCTACATGAAACTACAGCATGATATTTCTTGGCAGAACTAGCAAGACACAGTACCATAGTAGAAAAGATGTCTCACTATGTTTTTATAAGTTTTCTTATTCAAGTCATGTGTTATAACCTAAAAAAATAGACTGCCGACATACACACAAAATTCAAGGGCAAGGTCATCAACCAGCAAGGGCTTTAAGGGGTGATCTTCACTATCAAAGGGAACTTATTATGTTAATGACACTAGAAAATGGGAGGACACTGGATAGAGAATGAGTGAGAAACTTAGTATGCAAGAGAAAATTCTGAAAGACTCTGAGAGGCCAAAGATAAGAGGAAGACACAGGGGGTGAAGCGAAGACCATAGTAATAATATGCTTTCCATTTGCTAATTTCACTGATTGTTGATGATGGTTACGCAAGATAAGGACCCCAAAGTCCTATGAACACCTTGACTATTTTGTTTTGATTGGTGTGTCCATATTTTGACCCCAAAAAAAAACAGGTCCAGCCAAAGCATGGTTTTTAATGTTCAGGAGAGGACAACCCCCCAAGTAGATCACTTGCGGCCTATTTTGTTTGGCACCCTAAGTCATTTGTAGCCACCAGTATTGTTTGACACTTCAGAGTACCTATGTTATTATTCCATGAGTAGATATACACTGGTGACTACCAGCCCCCCATGGTGAGGTCCTGCCAAACATACAGTACAGTAGCTCCACATTTCAGCTTCTTGATTCAGTGAGTAATACACCAAAAGTGGAGTTGGAGATTAGATTTTGTTCAGCTGTTGTGTAGAGTTAGGCTCTAAAGGGAAAGTCTATATTTTCTCAATTGTATCTTACAGGACTTACATATCTTCACTACCCTTGGATGCAAACAATAGGGGAGATTTATCATGGAGGAGACTTTTAAAGTCAGTTTTGCAAGTGACTATGTTGCCGCAATTTGTGCCAAATGTTTCAAATGTCACACAATGTTTGATTGAAGTCTAAAGGATATATTAGATGGGCAGATTTTCTGCCTGATAATTGCTAACGAGCATTCATAGTAACGCTTGATAGCGATCATCTGGCAGTCTAATGCTGCCTCTGATTGCCCAATGAATGAGCAAACACTCGTTCATCAGGCAATTAAGATCTTTCGACATGCTGAAAGATCTGGAGTTGCCGGTGGCAGTTCGTGCTGTGTAATCATGATCTGCTGGAGGCACACCACTGTCCTGCATGGGGATGAGCGATGGCATAGCGATCACTCCTCTGAATGCAGTGTCCTCTGCTAGCTATCTGGTGACAATTGCTTGAAGCATCGGGGTTTCTAATACACCCTTTACACTTTCAGTCTTGTGATGCTACTCCACCTGCTATGTGCCTTCAAACTTGACAACAGGGTATGCAACTGAGCTATTAACAAGCCTCTAATGCTACCAGATGTACAGTAATCCAAAAAGATACAAAGTCTAACACTTCTGTCTTGAGATGTTGCTCCACTTTTTATATTCCTTCAAACTCGACAGTTGCATTGTAATACAAAAAGATCCACTGAAAAATAGATTACTCCTTTAGAAATAGAACCCATAGCATCAGTCTAAACAGAATCAAGGAGGAGATGAGTCTACCAGAATAATTGCAAGCAATTGAACTCAGCATTAGGAGTGAGTAATCAGGTTTAAAAAAAAACTGTGTTAATATGCCTCATCCGTGTAGATATTAGACTTCATGCACGTGACCATATTTTTTATCCATATGCTTTATACACAATATTTGCAGAGGGCACACTCTCTGCCAGATCTTAAAATAGCCTTACTTTCTTTCACCTTTTTAAGAAAGAAGGCACACCCCCTTCCTTGCTAAGCCTCACCCATTTTCAACCAAGTCACACCCCCTTATTGAGTGTGGCGAAAAAATTATAGATATGACTTTTTGTGCCAATATTTTAGACCAAATCGAGGTGCATGCATGCCCATAGCAATAGGGTTGTCACGATACCAACATTTTTATTCGATATCGATACCATAAAAAAGTATTGCGATACTCGATACCACACAAAAAAAATAAAACCCCAAAAAGCCACGTGCATTCCGCATTTTATGGAAACATCTAGCCCATAATAGAACAGTCCTACCCTATTTTTGGAGGGGACAAGGTGACCAAAAAAATAGCACATTTAAAAAAAAATAATAATCTGTTACGGCGTTCACCGGAGATATTTTTTTTATTATTTTAATAGTTCAGACTTTCAGATGCGGCGATAAGTACCGTAATATGTTTATTTTTTTATTGTTTTTATATTTTATATGTAAAATTGGGAAAGTGGGTGATTTAAACATTTAATATTTTGGTGTATTTTTGTGGTTTTTTTTTACATTACCAATCGGAGCCCCACGATTTCACTGCTGGGGCTCCAATCAGAAGCTGCCACTGCCACTAATGAATATACTAAGGAGGAATGAGGGGGCGCCTGTGGTCACTGCCACCAATGAGGACAATAAATACTGGAAGGGGGGGAGAGGCTGCTACACCAACAATCAAGATAATGAAGTGGGGGGGGGGGAACTGTTGACTGCGTCTATTAACCCCTCAGGTGCCACACTCTCTCCTCCTTCTTAGTGCTGCTGCCATTGGCAGCCAGCGGCAGTTGCATCACAGTGGGGAGGGAGGGACTCCACTGTGCCGGCTCAGGAGAACATGGTGTGCACTGAGGGCGGTGCGTGCCATGTTCTCTAACAGATACTAGGCTGTGCAGTAGCGCAGCTTAGTATCGGAAAATAGCAAATCCCGGTATCGTGTCGATCCGGGAACAAAAGTATCGATTGGGTATCAAAAGTTCAATACCCCGTGCAACCTTACATAGCAACCGATCAGATTTCACCTTAAAGTTTTCAGAGCTCCTTTGGAAAATGATTGGTTGCTATGGGCAACTAAGCCAGTTTTCCTTTACACCCTATCTCTTGCTGTGGAAGACCAGCCCTGTGTGCATTATGCAGACAATCCAGTGATTTCATGCCCCCTGTGGCTGAAATACAGGGAAATTGAACGCATGCTGTCTGATTTATTTATAGATTATAGTTTACAGGGTTCCCAGCAGCCAGCCACTTTGTGATCGCAAGAGGACTCTTCTATTAAACCAAGAAATTGCCCAACTGATTACTGTAAAGAACCCATAAAGACATGGATACATACATGACATGAACAGAGGAGAATGTGGTGGTCTATTCACTCATGCCCAATGACTATGGACAAAGTTTGATTTATCAAAACTAGTGCATGGGAAATGAGATGGTTACTGTATAAGAGTTGGGATCTGATCGGTTTCATATGGGCAACTGCTCTACTTCTCCGATCCACTAGATTTGATAAATCTCACCATTAGGCCTCATGCACACGGCTGTATCTGTTTTTGCATTCCGCCAATTGCAGATCCACAAAACACGGATACAGGCCGTGTTCATCCCACATTTTACCTTCCGTAGGTCTCACCTTGTGTTAGAAATGCCTATTCTTGTCCGCAAAACGGAACAGACATACGGGTGCAGACAGCACGTGGTGTGATGTCTGCATCTTTTGCGGCCCCATTGAAATGGATGGGTCCGCATGCGATCGGCAAAAAATGTGGATTGGATGCCGGACCGAAAATTAGGTCGTGTGCATGAGGACTAAGTAGTAGCTGTTGTCTTCATGATATCCTCTCAGGGATTGTAAATAAGGTGGGAGATGTGCTACCAACTGTGAACACTTCACACACTTTTTTTAACTAACTTTATGTATAAAAACCTGGAGCACCCCTTTAACTTCACTGACCAGGCTGTAAATTGGATGCCTCTACCACCTATATGTAAAAAAGTAAAAACATGGAAATTTTAAGCATGACGTCTGCTTTCTCTCCTAATTTTTGACAAGAATTGTACACAGCTCCCAGACTAATTTTAGTGGGAACTGTCAAACCAGTGAAAGGGAGTTCCTGGTAATCTGTGTCATGCTGAAAGAAAAAAATAAGCTGCATCTATGTAATGGAAACCATTTGTTAATGCAAACACTGTCTGCTGGTCAGTGAAAATGACCGATATGTTTATTCAGAAGCATTCAACGAGCTACTTAAAGGGGAAATCCACCTTATCATATGTATCATTGGTGGGAGTCTGTGATTCCTTCACGTAAAACCTTTCTGAAACAGAAGAAACCTCCAACACCACCACTGCATTGCACTTGGAACCCATCGAGGAAGGTGCTTACTGTGACAAATCAGAAGATCATTGAAGGATAGATTTCCCTTTGTAAAAAGAGAAGGCCCCATATATTGGCAAACAGCATTTAATTTAACTCTGAGTACAGATTAAAACACTGTTTGGGTCTGACTGATATTTCTGACCATCCTGATCTTCCCGGGTTAATGAATACAACTAGTTTGCAGACTGATAATTACACAAGTAGAACAGTAGCAGAGATAGTGCAAGGGGACTATAACAATGCAGATGTATAGATTTTTTCCAGTGAGGTTGAAAGCTAATAGACAGAGACTGTAGGCAGTATAATGGATGACATTACTGGTTGTCACCCAGAATCCGTTACGCACTTAGAAAACAGAGATCATTTCCAAAGAACTCCACAGAATGCTCCCAGGATTGCATCACCGATTCAAGACTTTGGATGCAGTATGTCATGACCCAGGTAGCTAGGTAACTGAAGGTCGAGATGCTATCATTCTACTTTTTCAGGATGAGGCCCAGGGTGGACCCCTCTAGTTAAAACTATAGCCCCAAGAAGAGATCCTCATTTTGTAAAAAGGAAACCAGCCATGATTGTCGTGGGTCTGTGCCATTAGCTGTCATTAGCCACAGCCAGCCACACAGTTCTCCATGCAGCGGCCAAAACGTAGTATTATATGTCAGGCACTCAGCCATTAGGCTTGAGCAAATCGACCTCCGGATAATGGATCTGAACTCAATACGTTCAAATACATCGATTTTAATGCTGTATCCGTGGAGCCAAAGTTTGTTTTGCCTGAAGTTGCCCAAGACTTCGGTTAATTCCTACTGTATGCCTATCTGCTTTTTGAAAAACAATTTAAAATAGCAATTTGAACTAGGCTTTGGTACTGGCTGGTACCTCGGTACCAAAGTCCAGTTCGGATTGCTACTGTACTTTAAATTGGTTTTGAATACGCAGATAGGCATACAGTACGAATTAACCCAAGTCTTGAGCGACTTCAAGCGAGGAGAACTTTGGCTCCATGGAGCCAATACATTTTAATGCTGTACAGATATAGAATTAAAATTAAACTATTTGAATGAATCGCTTCCAGATCTATGATCCTAAGGTCAATTTGCTCAAGCCTAATGGCCATCCATGCAATGCATGTGCGTTTTGGGTTCTCCAGAGCAGGAGTCCTTTTAAAGAGCAGTTCTAGTTGGGGTTCCAAGAGGAGAGCTCCCCTGTATGATGTCCACTTTCCCTAATAGGGCATAACAACATGGGTTAATCTAATTAGAAAACTTCATTGTTCTTAGCTTCATAAACTGGATTTACATGGACCGATATTCGGGCAGATTATAGGGACTGAATGTTCCTGCGAATGCTCGCTCCCGACAATCTGCCCATCTAAAGGTGCAGCTGATTACCTAAAGAATGAGTGAGATGAGTAAATTACCATTTTTGGGCAGCACTCTCCAGCCCAGAAACAATGCAGGTGTATAAGAATGAGTGATCGCAACAGTGATCACTCGTTCTCATACTCTGGAGGTGCAGCGCCTGACTACCACTGAACAAGCAGTCAGTTGTCGGGAAATAACGCTTCCCTCCCACTAATCGGCTTCTCCTCTGTACATGTAAATCCACCTTAAAGGCTGTATTAGATTATGCAAGCGATTGTCAGGAGGGAAGCTTTCCCTCCCGGCAATCGCTTGCTAGTTAGTGGAGGAGACAGCTGCTATTACATGCAGTGATCCCCTCCACAGCATGGCAAGGAGCGATCGCTATGTCATCACTCGTTCCCATACTGTCTAGTGGCATGGCTAAAAATTAGAATTGCCCGATGGACAAGCTCGTTCATCAGGTAATCGGAGGCAGTATTACACAGCAAGATGATCGCTAACAAGCATTCATGCGAACGCTCGTTAGCGATTATCGGCCAAAATATCGGGCACTGTAATACAGCCTTTAGACTTGGCTCATACACCCTAGAATTGAATAGAAAATAATCCCTCACACACTCTAGAATTGGTTAATTTATTAAGTAAATCAGGTATAAATTAGTGATTCCATTCACTGATACTAAGGCCTCATGTACACGACCTTTGTGTGTTTTGCGGTCCGCAATTGCGGATCTGCAAAACAGGGATGGTGTTCGTGTGCTTTCCACAATTTGTGGAATTGCATAGACAGCCATTGATATAACTGCCTATTCTTGTCCGCAAAACGGACAAGAATAGGACAGGTTATATTTTTTTTGCGGACCAGGGAACGGAGCAACGGATGTTGCTGTCCACATCTTTTGCGGCCCCATTGAAGTGAATGGCTCCGCATCCAAGCCACAAATACTGCGGCACGGATGCGGACCAAATCAACGGTCGTGTGCATGAGGCCTAAAAGACCATAATGAAACAATGCAAAAAAACACCATAAAAATAACAGATAAATATTCTGCTGCTAAGATGAGCACTATGTAACATTAGAAGAAAAACTCCCTTTTTAAAAAAAAAAGATACCATAAGGAAGCCATTTCTGAGTCATACATGTTTACAAATATACATATAATACTTTCCACCATGACAAGATATATGGTTCAGAAATAATCATACTGCATTTATTTGATTGGTCAGTTACATTTGGACCCCCCACAAAAAACACCTAAACTAAACCCATCAAAAACAAAACCACTGAAAAAAAAGTTTTGATTTTATTTTTCCAGTCGTGGCTTTTATGAAGAGCCATTAGAAGGTCAACACTTCCTGCAGAAGTGTTCTCCAACCTGTTGCCCCAACGGAGGCTAGGGCTGCAGGCTGTAATGGTTTGTTGTAATTTAACAAAAGCTGGAAATTGGTGACCGCTAGTCTACATTGTGATACAAATATTCCTACCCTCTATCCACACTTTGTATCATAAACCAGTAGAAAAAGGTTAGCACTATAAACAAATCCAACCTTTACACAACAGTTCACCCAAATGTGGAAAGGCTGGGCTTGTGCTAGCCCATATAGCTAACCTTTAGTTGATGGTTTATGATGCAAAGTGTGAGTTGGGGGGGTAGGAGTATTAAACTCCACATTATTAACATAATGTAGACTGATGGTCACCAATCTGGTGCTCTCTAGCTGTTGTTAGATTATAACTCCCACTATATCTTGACAGCCTGAGGCCCTGACCTCTGCTGGGATGGACACTACACCAGAGATTGACTATATAAGACTCTTAAAGCCAGTTAGAGAACCTCATGAGCCAATTTGAATATTTTAGTGGTTACTCAAAAAAATAATAACAAAACCTATAGAAAAGAGAATATTTGCACAAGCAGATGTTTTTAAAGTAAATATACTTGTAAGAACTGAAGTGAAAAACAGGAAGAGGACAACCGCCATGGGGCAAAGCTATAGAGGGTCAAAAGGTAACAGTCACACATGGGCCTTTGTGTTTTAGGGAGCCCAGAGACCCCTCTCCAGAAAACAAGACACCAGAAGTATAAATGGCAAATGGTATGTGTAGCCCATGTTACAAGGTTTGTATTGGGGCCCTGGAGATTTCTGGACCAACAAAAATATGGATTGAGACAATCACAGAAAGGCTTCATGCACACGACCGTTTGTTTTGGTTGACATCCGAGCCGCAGTTTTTGCAGACCACAATAAACGGAACGGTCGTGTGCATGAGGCCAAATCCTGAACACTCTAATGGAAACATAGAAAACCCCAAACAGAAAACATTTTCAAGAAACTTTCGGGCAGATTATAGGGACTGAATGTTCCTGCAAATGCTCGCTCTGGACAATCTGCCCATCTAAAGGTGCAGCTGATTACCTGAAGAATGAGCGATAAGTAAATTACCATTTTTTGGGCATCACTCTGCAGCCCAGAAACAATGCAGGTGTATAAGAATGAGTGATCGCAACAGCGATCACTCGTTCTCATACTCTGGAGGTGCAGCGCCTGACTCCCATTGAACAAGAGGTCAGTTGTCGGGAAATAACACTTCCCTCCCAATAATCGGCTTCTCCTCTGTACATATTAATCCACCTTAAAGCCTGCATTAGATTATGCAAGCGATTGTCAGGAGGAAGCGTTCCCTTCCGGCAATCACATGCTAGTTAGCGGAGGAGACAGCTGCTATTTCATGCAGCGATCCCCTCCACAGCATGGCGAAGAGCGATCGCTATGCCATCACTCGTCCCCATACTGCCTAGTGGCATGCCTAAAAATCTGAATTGCCAGATGGACAAGCTCGTTCATCAGGTAATTGGAGGCAGTATTACACAGCAAGATGATCTCTAAAAAGCATTCATGTGAACGCTCGTTAGCAATTATCGGGTAAAAAATCGGCCAGTGTAATACAGCCTTTAGACTTGGCTGATACACCCTAGAATTGAATAGAAAATAATCCCTCACACACTCTAGAATTGGTTAATATATGAAGTAAATCAGGTATAAATTAGTGATTCCACTCACTGATACTAAAAGACCATAAAGAAACAATGCAAAAAAACACCATGAAAATAACAGATAAATATTCTGCTGCTAAGATGAGCACGATGTAACATTAGAAGCAAAACTCCCATTTTCTTTAAGATACCATAAGGAAGCCATTTCTGAGTCATACAGGTTTACAAATATACATAAAATACTTTCCACCATGACAAGATATATGGTTCAGAAATAATCATACTGCATTTATTTGATTGGTCAGTTACATTTGGACCCCCCCCCCCCCCACAAAAAAAAACACCTAAACTAAGCCCATCAAAAACAAAACCACAGGAAAAAAAAAGTTTTGAGTTTTTTTTCCAGTCGTGACTTTTACGAAGAGCCATTAGAAGGTCAACAATTCCTGCAGAAGTGTTCTCCAACCTGTTGCCCCAACAGAGGCTAGGGCTGCAGGCTGTAATGGTTTGTTGTAATTTAACAGAAGCTGGAGGGCACAAAATTGGTGACCGCTAGTCTACATTGTGATACAAATATTCCTACCCTCTATCCACACTTTGTATCATAAACCAGTAGAAAAAGGTTAGCACTATAAACAAATTCAACCTTTACACAACAGTTCACCCAAATGTGGAAGGGCTGGGCTTGTGCTAGCCCATATAGCTAACCTTTAGTTGATGGTTTATGATGCAAAGTATGAGTTGGGGGGTAGGAGTATTAAACTCCACATTATTAACATAATGTAGACTGATGGTCACCAATCTGGTGCTCTCTAGCTGTTGTTAGATTATAACCCCCAATATATCTTGACAGCCTGAGGCCCTGACCTCTGCTGGGATGGACACTACACCAGAGGTTGACTATATAGGCCAGTTAAAGTTAGAGAACCTCATGAGACAATTTGAATATTTGTGTGGTTACTCAAAAAAATAATAACAAAACTATAGAAAAGAGCCAGAATATTTGCACAAGCAGATGTTTTTAAAGTACATATACTTGTAAGAACTGAAATGAAAAACAGGAAGAAGACAACCACCATCGGGCAAAGCTATAGAGGTTCAGTCACACATGGGCCTTTGTGTTTTAGGGAGCCCAGTGACCCCTCTCCAGAAAACAAGACACCAGAAGTATAAATGGCAAATGGTATGTGTAGCCCATGTTACAAGGTTTGTATTGGGGCCCTGGAGATTCAAATTACATTTCTGGACCAACAAAAAACTGGATTGAGACAATCACAGAAATCCTGAACACTCTAATGGAAACATAGAAAACTCCAAACAGAAAACATTTTCAAGAAACTTTTCAGTGCAAACAGAGTACATATAATAACAGCAAACTCAGGCTACATGCACACGAACGTTGTTTGTTTCCGTGTCCGTTCCAATTTTTGCGGATAGGACCTATTCATTTCAATGGGTCAGCAAAAAACGCGGACAGCACGCCGTGTGCTGTCCGCATCAGTACGTCCGTTCCGTTGCCCCGCAAAAAAAAAATAGTGCATGTCCTATTTTTTTCTAGTTTGGATAGGCATTATTACAATGGATCCGCAAAAAAACGGATCCGCAAAAAAAAACTGATGCCATGATGATGAACATCATCCTTTTTTTTTGCAAATCCGCAAAACACATACGGTCGTGTGCATGTAGCCTCATTCTGTAAAAACTTTAATGGCACACTAAAGCAACACAAAAATGATCAGTTCTGGCCATGTTTTGACCTAGTGACAGTATGATTTCCTTTAAATAAAAAACACAAAAATACTGTAAAACATATGTACTTTCTTATGGAATTCAAATAATGACCTTATAATAAGTGACCTGTAATGTAATGACCTTATAATATTATGTGGTCCGCACTAATAAAAAAAATAATAATTTTGCCCATGGCAACCAATCAAGTATCAGATGTAATTTACAAGACAGGTTGTAGGTCAAGAAGCTGATTGGTTGATATAATTCTTCTTTGTTGACACTGTTGTAAAAGATAATTCAGAACTCAGGGTGATCAAAATAACATTCAAAGTAATATTGATACTATTGAGGAATAAAATGCATTAAGCCCAACATTCTTATTGTAAAAATTACCTTCAAGGGATTGTACAGTATAAGCTTAGAAAAAAAGCACCATTCTTTTCAAATTACTGTGTCTGGTACTGCAGCTCAACCCCATTCACTCGAATAGTGCCAAGCATAAATACCAGACACAGGCCAGGGGTAAGAGTAATGCTATTTTTGGGCAAAAACACAGACTTTTTTAAATCTCAAGGGATATTCCGTTGAGGCAAGTTATCCCCTATTCACAGGATAGGTAAACTATTAGATTAGTGGGCCCCTACTGCTGGGACCCTCACTGTTCGAGAGAACAGTGACTCCATTCCCCTCGGGGCCCCCAAAATAAACAGATGAGGCAGGTTGGGCATGCATACATTCATCTCTATGGGAGTTCCAGAGACAGTCAAGTACAGTGCTTGGCTATTTCCGGAACTCCAACACATATAGCAGTTGACACCTCTTGAGAAGTCATTAACATAAATCACCTTATTAGTGTCAAAAAGTTAAGGCAATTTCAAAGTTAGGAATGCATTTCAAAAATACCAAAAATGTTATACAATTTCATAAAACAAATTCAGAAGTGAGCAAAATTTGTAAAAAAAATTATATTTATTTAGTATTTTTCTTAAATAACAAGCAATTTGTCAAGTGCACGTTCAGGTCTACAAAGACATTTGAGCGCTTTTGAAAAAGGTAAGAGATTCGTCAGACTTTTAAATTTGCAGATCTGCATGCCTAGGCTATGAGACTTTATCCCTGTACTTCAAACATAGGATTATCCAAATGGGCTGAGTTACAATGAGAAAAGCATCATTCACACACCCCAGACTGCATCCCAAATAATGTACCCCTAACCTTTTCCAAAGGAAAAAATATAAATAAAAACAAAATAATAAATGTAAAAAATCAATACATGCAGCACTTGTTTTGTACTCATGCAGAAATATTAAGTCCTTAAAAAAAAAATATGAGAACCCCCAAATCCTATAAACCAAGTTGCCAAGAGCCTTTGTCTGATGTTACTTAAACCACCTTATTCAGCTTCACACAAGGAACATTGTATTCCAACTTTACTGAATGCAGCAGTAACGTGATTTGAAATTTAAAAAAAGCTATTTTTGGTGTCCTTCCTTAGCTTGAAAAAGGAATTTTGTTTTGCTCTTTTTGCATTGCATCATATTTAGAAGCTTAATGCCCTTAGCAATTTTTTGGAGACAGAAACAAAACAAAAAAACAGTCCATCCATGAGTGCAACTTCGTCCAAAGGCTCTCAGGTTAGAGAGTTACCAGGTCTTTTCTTTTCCTTTTAGTGTCACTGGATCATTTGCAGAAGCGGATTTTATTTCTTACTTTTTTTTATTTTTGCCTTTCTGAATGTTGCGGGATTTCTGTACCTTGATATCTGTCACCAGGGCCTACCATAAGTGCAGAAAGGTTCTTATTACCAGTCACTTGATTTTTTTTTTTTTTATATATATATGGTATGACTGAACACCTTCCAATGATATTTTTTACCCTAGGTCATAAATTGATTTTAAACATTTCTAAAATCTAGCTCCATCGGATTTGAAAACAGTAGAGATTTTGAACTGAGATCCTTTCTAAAGTGAATTGATGATTTCCCTCTTTGTAAGAATGATTTGAGGGGAAGGAAGTTGGACTGATGGGGGTAGAAGCCTTTAACACACCATAAATTACTAGCCCACCATCTCTGGAAAATCCTGAGCCTTTCTCTAATTATTATTGTATTGGGTACAAAAAAAATAAATAAAAAAAAATAAATAAAAATAAATAAAAAAAATGTTGGCAGTTTGCATATAAAATCATAGAATTTTGCAGCATTTGCATATTTATGCAAGGATTGAAGCTCAACTGAGGAATGACTTAAAAGGAAAAATATATAATAGCGACTTGTTAAGTGTATAACAATTCCTTTTTTTTTTTTAGGTGAAAGTTTTAAAATTTCCGTACAGCACATTTACAATAGAAAATGGTTTTGTACCTCACTGCTAAACAAATAAAAAAACAATAGTAATACAAATGTTATCTTCCAAGATAATAAACATCCAAGCATACACTGGCCCTTTTGCTTTATACATAATTGATTTCCCTTTACGTATTTGAGAACTGGGGGAATAGCACGCCCCCTAGGGATTCATACTGATAATGCCAAGTCACCTACATTTTTATTTTATTTTAATTTTTTTGCAATTTTTTTCATCTTACTTACGGTAACTCTACAGTTCCTGTCCATTTTAGCTCTTTTCGCGGAGGCACTTTCAGCAAGTCAGTGAAAAAAGAATAAAGGCACTAGCAACTATCTAGATCATTCTGCTCTCTAGAGTTTCCTCAGCAGATTCTAGAGGAATACAAAAAAAAGTCTATGGATGTCAAATAATAAAAGCTAAGGAGATGTCTGCATTTTTAATGCATACAGTTATTGGTAAATTACATTCTGAGGCTGTAGCAATATACATGCTTCTGCACCAATTCAGTAAGTCTATGCTTTGCTTTGAATTTCTTCGGCATCATCACATACTGTTCATTTTGACTTTTAAGAAGTCATATAGTAAACCTAGGATTTTAGAATTATTATTATTATTTTATTTTTTTAAGATTTATGCCTGGAGATAAGTTAACATATTTCCCTGAGATATACTACAGGAAAAAAAAAAATCATTAGGCCCTTAAATTCCACCTGGCTCCTAATCCAATAAGAACATTGACTTTTTTTTTTTTTTTTTCTATAATACTGATATCATGCATAAATTACTTCAGATTACACCTTAGTCAAATAGGCCATAATGCTGAATACTTTAACATGCGTGGTCTTCAGGAAAATGTTATTGTCTCTGTTTCGACTTACTATGCATTTACATACAGTACTGTAAATTACTAATTTAAAATTGTAGGTTTTTTTGTGTTTTTTTTTTATTTTTCTGAAATTAGGAGTGCACTTTTGGTGAATGCAAATAATAGCAATTAAAAAGACAAATAAATAAATAAAAATGAATGATCTTCTTTTACATGGAAAGGCTGCAGCGTCTTGCACTGCGGTCCACTGCATTTCACATGAAAAGCCAAAAGGTTTAAAGGGAAAGCAATAATAAAAATTAAAAAAAATCTGTTAAAAAATAAAACTTATCCCCCATATTGGTTGAGGTAACATTTCAGACATGCTAGATTTTCAAATAAATACAATAGGTATCAAATTGAAAAAACATGCTCATGAATAATACCATTGTGCTGTATTGCAACAAGAATGGAGGGAAGGGGGTGAGAGGGGAAAAAGATTAGGGGGTTGCATCCAAGTTTTGTGAACCAAATAGAAATGAAAATCAAGTTGATATCATCTGCATATAAGAAAGAAAACTCTAGCAGCAATTGCAGATGTATGTCTTTTTTTCCATTTTAATGACTTAGTATTGTATAAGTCCCTGTCCCTTTAAGATGAAGCAAAGTCACGGATTGATTCCTAAGGTGCTTTATGAATCAGTAGGTCATCAGTAAGTGCATATTATTTCATTGGATAGTATTACACTTCTTCAGATCAAAGTGTTTTGCATACTTCACGGTTAACCCTTTCATTTGGATGCACTTCCTCAGATGCTCTACATTGTTGTCTTTGAAAATCTAGTGTAAATCCATGCATATCTCTTTAAATCAATAGTTGCCATTTGAAACTTTTGTGATTGACAAGCAAGGGGTGAAAGTGTTAATCACTTGCTGTCCTGTAGTAATTTGTTTTTAACCCTTTCATTATTAGAACTGGTCGGGAGATATTTTCCCCATCGACGGGCTGGAAGAAGAAGAACCAAAAATATCCCATTTAAAAATAAATGATTAATAGTTATCTTTCACGGATCCTGAAAGCTTCTTTGTTCGCTGAGCACAATTTCGCAATGCAACAATGCATTAACGATGAAAAGGTAAAGCATTCAAAGACTAGTTTTAAAGCATCTACAGAAAGTGGCAGAGCCATTGACATCCTGCAGTTGTGTACCTCGATCTACACATCTGTTAGTAGCTTGCTTTTGTTAACACAGTTCTGATTGGCTACGGTGCAGTTGCCAGTTCTGAGATTTGACTCTCTAAAATTATCTATGCTATTATTCAGATCCTCTTCAATCTCCATGTACTCAGATTTGCTCATAGCAGAAGAGCTGCGACGACTTAGGTCACTGTCCGAGGCTAAATTGGGGCAACTAACATGAAGTAACTGAGCCTGTTCCTCCCCTTCAGTTTCTCGGTGGTAGAAGTAGTTGAAGTTGGACACGATGACAGGTACAGGAAGGGCAATTGTCAGGACACCAGCAATGGCACACAAGGAGCCTACGATTTTGCCTCCAATTGTCACAGGGTACATGTCACCATAGCCCACAGTGGTCATGGATACCACCGCCCACCAGAAAGCATCAGGGATACTTGTAAAATGAGATTCATCCTCTTCTGCTTCAGCAAAGTACACTGCGCTGGAGAACAAGATGACCCCAATGAATAGAAAAAAGATTAGCAACCCTAGTTCTCTCATGCTAGCTTTCAAGGTTTGTCCCAAAATCTGGAGGCCCTTAGAATGTCTGGAGAGTTTGAAGATTCTAAAGACTCTTACCAGTCTGATGACCCTCAGGATGGCCAAAGATGTTGCCTGCTCCCCTTTTTGGGGACCTTCTTGCTCTGCCATTTCAGTCCCCAAGGTGATAAAGTATGGGATGATGGCCACTATATCAATAAAGTTCATAATGTTCTTGAAGAACTCTGGTTTGCTGGGACAAGCAAAGAACCTTACCACCAACTCAAATGAAAACCAGATGATGCAGAGGGTTTCCACCACAAAGAAGGGATCCGTGAAGATGTTTGATTTGAAGAAAACTGTATTGTTGTCCATCCTGCGACTGAAAATCCGTTCTTCCTTCAGTTCTGGTAAAGTCTCCAAGCAGAAAATAACAATAGAAATAAGGATTACCATGACCGAAATTATGGCAATGATCCTGGCTGGTCCTGAGCTCTCAGGGTATTCAAACAAAAGCCACACCTGACGCTGGAACTCTCTTTCTGGTAAAGGGCGTTCCTCCTCTTTTATAAAACCTTCATCCTCACGAAATTTCTCCATCGCTTCTTCCCCTAATTCATAAAACTTGATCTCTTCTGAAAACATGTCCAGGGGTACATTCACTGGCCTGCGGAGCCTGCCTCCAGACTGGTAGTAATACAATATGGCATCAAAACTGGGCCTGTTGCGATCAAAAAAGTATTCATTTCTAAGAGGGTCAAAATAACGCATCCTCTTTTTGGGGTTCCCAAGCAATGTATTAGGGAATTGTGCTAGGGTCTTTAACTGGGTCTCAAACCGTAACCCAGCCACATTGATGACCACCCTCTCACAGCACTCATGATCCTCATGGTCTGGTTGGTAGCTGTCTTGAGGGTGCCCAGGTAGGGCTGAGGTCTCGTCCATGTTCTCCCCAGCAATCACGGTCATTTTTCTGAAGGGGAGGAGGGGTGGGGGAGGAGGAGCTGCTAGGAATAACCACTTTGATGCTGCAGCACCCTCCTTCTACCCCTTGACTGTGTTCTGGATAGACTGCCAGGTCCCTCAGGGGTCTTCAAAGCAAAAGAAACAGGATAGGGGATACAGATGTTTAGCGCCCCCGTCGAATCTACCACAGAAGCCAGCACCCCAAAAAATTGTCCTACGAAAAATTTTCAAACACAATATAAGATCCTTACTGTTTTCCCTCTACTGCAGTAGGTATGTTCTCCGATCTGAATCTAACATTGCTGTAATGCAGTCACAGCTTCCCAAACAAGAATGCTGTACGATGGATGCTACAGTCTTTGCCAACTCAGCAGATTTTCCTCTTGCTTTCCCCTCCTTTTTGTATTCACAGTTAGGTAAACCAGAAGATCACGCCAGTGCAGTAGACGAATGCTGCAGGGAAATATTGAAAAAAAAAAAAAAAAAGAAAGAAAGAAAAAGTACTAAAAAGGGAGTAAAGACATAGAAAATGCCCAAAAGGCACAACACAGAAGGATGTATAAAAACATGCAGATTCTGCAGAGTGCCTACCGCAGGCAATAATAGCTCTATGCACATTCCTTTACTATGCACTAAGTTACTGTAAGTTCACGACACAAACACCAGACAAATCACATTGCTGCAGTGCATAGATTGCAGGGGGAAGGGGGAGGTAAAGTCAACGCTGATCCCCTTACCTTGTGTGGGTGCTGCTGCAGCAGGATGAGAAGTAATAGCAGGCTGGGAATGCGTCAAGCCTTGCAGTATACAGGGAGGCACATGCAAAGGCAAGCTCCTGTGCCCCTTAAATGCACAACAAAGCCCATGTTAGTCCTGCTGAGCTGACCATTCTGCATGCTACAGAAGGCTGCACTGAAAGCAAATGGAGGTGCATAGTCATCCAAAGAAATAAATGATGCTTTAATCCTCACTCCTTGCGCTGTTTATTCCATATCGTAGAGATGCACAGCAGAACGGTCCCAGGGATATGCAGACAGGCTGCATCGTAGCAGCATCAGCCCTCTCTATAGCAGTAATGAGCCTGGTATGGCTAAGTCTGAATACATTAAGAGGGAATAGCAAACTCTAACCATTTATTGACGTTGCAGTATCAGCAGAAACATGAGAGCTGTTTGGTGCAGGCAGGAATAGATCCTCCCTGGGTATCACAAGTCCAGCCATTCAAACTACTACATCCTATAGGCTTTTACTGCTAAGAGACAGGGAAAACAAGGCAGTTTTTTTTTTTTTTTCTAAGAGGATTCACATTGAGACGCAATGCAGGCAGCATGCAATGCAAGCAACAGAGACTCCCCCCATTTTACTCCATGTGGGCATCCAGCAAATTATCTATTAGCCATGATCGCCCCCCCCCAACAATGTGAACATGATGTGGGAGGAGAGAGACGGCTTCACGTGTATAAGCACAACCAGCAAACAGTCCACAAGAGGCAGTGCCAGGTGCCAGCTGCACAATTCTAACCATTTACATGCAAGTGTTAATCCAAATCATCGTATGCACTCATCCATGCCCTGCGCACCTGGTCACCAAATCTATTTGCCCCTTAGGATCAAGATCAATACCCTTGCTGCCTGCGAAAAAAATGAAAACTGCAATGGCAATGTGAAACCCTATATCTACGGTGAGATCATCCTTACTATTGCTGTCAGAGCACGACCAGTCATCTGCAATGGTGACAAGCTCTTCCCAGGCTTGGTCCTCCCCCAGAACTATCAATAGGAAGAATCGGAGCACCCCTCTAACCAACCAGTCCTCCCAGTCTGCAGAACAACCAAGAGGTTCCCAGGCTCTGTCATCCACCCACAATGATCAGAGCAACCCAACTATCTGTCAATGACCCCTCTACGCCCCTTGTATCAACATCAAGCATCCAATAGAGCCAACTCAGCTCTTTATGCCAAATTCACCAGGCACCTAGTACACACCGTCACTCAACCGGGCACAGATATTCAATACCAACTCTGCAATAGAGCCAATGACCAATGCCAACGACCAGTACAGAACTCTACCACACAGTACAGCCCTTCACTCCACCAGTCACATAGTGCTCCCATTTACTCCACCAGTCACATAGTGCTCCCATTTACTCCACCAGTCACATAGTGCTCCCATTTACTCCACCAGTCGCCTAGTGCTCCCATTTACTCCACCAGTCACATAGTGCTCCCATTTACTCCACCAGTCACATAGTGCTCCCATTTACTCCACCAGTCACATAGTGCTCCCATTTACTGCACCAGTCACATAGTGCTCCCATTTACGGCACCAGTCACATAGTGCTCCCATTTACTCCACCAGTCACATAGTGCTCCCATTTACTCCACCAGTCACATAGTGCTCCCATTTACTCCACCAGTCACATAGTGCTCCCATTTACTCCACCAGTCACATAGTGCTCCTATTTACTCCACCAGTCACATAGTGCTCCCATTTACTCCACCAGTCACATAGTGCTCCCATTTACTGCACCAGTCACATAATGTTCCCATTTACTCCAACAGTCACATAGTTCTCCCATTTACTCCACCAGTCACACCACACTGCCATTTACTCCACCAGTCGCCTAGTGCTCCTATTTACTCCACCAGTCACATAGTGCTCCCATTTACTCCACCAGTCACATAGTGCTCCCATTTACTCCACCAGTCACATAGTGCTCCCATTTACTCCACCAGTCACATAGTGCTCCCATTTACTCCACCAGTCACATAGTGCTCCCATTTACTCCCCCAGTCACATAGTGCTCCCATTTACTCCACCAGTCACATAGTGCTCCCATTTACTCCACCAGTCACATAGTGCTCCCATTTACTCCACC